>NW_027458240.1:0-107244 GCF_050624435.1 Tenrec ecaudatus
GTTTTCTACTCCCATAATGAGTTACAGTCTCAGAAACTCACAGGGGCAGTTAGTTCTACCCTATACTATAGGGTCAGGATGAGTTGTCATCAACTACAAGGCAGTGAGTTGGTTTCCCAGAGATTTAAGCCAGATTCAGAAGAGGATGTGGAACAAAGGATATCAGATATCAGATGGATCTTGCCTGAAAGCAGTGAATACCCTAAAGATGGTTACTTATGTTTTATTAACACCCAAGCTATCTGACTGTGTGGATCATAAGAAAACATGGATAGTTTTGAGAAGAGAATTCCAGAACACTTATAGAACAAGGGTAGATTGCATGGTTTAAGAACCAAGAAAGGTGTGCATCCTGGTTGCACCCACTTATTATACTTTTTCAATTGTATGGTGAGCAAATAATCAGAGAAGCCAAATTATATGAAGAAGAACACAGAATCAGATTTGGAGGAAATATTATTAACTACCTGCTATATGCAGACGACACAGTTTGGCTTGCTGACAAGGATGGGGGACTTGAAGCACTTGCTGGTGAAGATCAAGGATTGCAGCCTTCAATGTGGGATACAACTCAACACAAAGAAAACCAAAATCCTCACAACTGAACCAATAGGTAACATGATGATAAATCGAGAAAAACCTGAAGTTGTCAAGGATTTTGTCTTGTCTGGATCCACAAGCAATGCTCCTGGAAGCAGCAGTCAAGAGATGAAAAGATACATTGCACTGGGTAGATCTGCTGCATAAGAGCTCTTTAGAATGTTGAAAAGTTAGGATGTTACTTTAAGCAGGAAGTACACCTGATCCAAACCATAGTATTTTCATTTGCCTCATCTGCATGTGAAAAGCTTGCCATAGAGTGAAGAAGACCCAGGTAAACTGTATGAATTTGAACCATGGTACTGGCAAAGAATATTGACAGTACCATGGACTGCCAAAAGAACAAACAAAATCTGTCTTGGAAGTACGGCCAGAATTCCCATTAGAAGTAAGGATGGTGAGACTTTGGACATGTTGTCAGTGGAGACCAGTCCCTGGAGAGGCATCATGCTTAGAAAAATGGAAGGGCTGTGAAAAAAGGTTGAAGGCCCTTGAAGAGCTGGATTGACACAGTGACGACAACAAGAGGACTGAGCATAGGAACACTTGGGTGGATGGAGGAGGAGCTGTTATTGTTACATTCTGCTGTGAATAGGTTTGCCATGGACCAGAACCAACTGGATGGCAAACTAACAACAACAACAACAACAACAGGGAGAGACATTAAAAAGCCAAACTCACTGCCATTGAGTTGACCTTGATTCAGAGCAACCCTGGAGGACAGGGTAGGACTGGCACCCGTGAGTTTCCCGAGAGTGTAACTTTTCACAGGAGGGGAAAGCCCCTTTAACCTACTACTTAGCAGCCCAGCCCATCACCAGGGCTCCACAAGGATAGAGAGAAACACTGTTAGGGCTGGATAGGGCAGAGGCTGTACACTGGTACAAATGAGGGCTGGAGGTACAGGGAATCCTTGGTGGACGATACCTTCAGGACCAAGGGTGTGAGGGGCGATGCTGGGAGAGTGGAGGGTGAGTGGGTTGGAAAGGGGGAACTGATTACAGGATCCACATGGGACCTCTTCCCTGGGAGAGGGACAGCAGAGAACCGGGGAAGGGAGACTCCGGATAGGGCAAGATATGACAAAATAACGATGTATAAATTACCAAGGGCACATGAGGGAGGGGGGGAAGGGGAGGGAGGGGAAAAAAAGAGGACCTGATGCAAAGGGCTTAAGTGGAGAGCAAATGCTTTGAGAATGATTGGGGTAGGGAATGTATGGATGTGCTTTATACAATTGATGTATGAATATGTATGGATTGTGATAAGAGTTGTATGAGTCCCTAATAAAATGTAAAAAAGGAAAAGAGGAGAAAAAAATTATTAGGGCAAAGACTGTACAGATGTGCTTTACACAATTGATGTATGTATATGTATGAACTGTGATAAGAGTTGTATGAGCCCCTAATAAATTGTTAAAAAAAATGATCCTCAATTCTATCTGAATCCTTGCCAGAGCTGCAAGTTGCCTTAATAAACACGTGCAAAAAAAGTACCTCTGGCAGCAGACCGCTCAGGTTCAAATCCAGGCTCTCTAACTTATTGACTATGTGACCTTGGGCAAACCTGGACCTCTCTGTGCTTCCAAAGACTCACTTTCCAAAAGGGAAGTCATAAGCCAACTTTTCTTATTCCTCACTGGGTTGCTTTGAAGATGAAATGAGACATCTGTCTAAAAATGCTTCTGACCATCCCTTGGTTCTCAGAGCTCCACAAATGCTATGGATTATTGTTATAAGATTATGAATGATTTTTTCCAAGGGTAGTGCAAAGATTAACATCAGTGCTACTTCTCTCTGACAAAATATCAATCCAAATTTCTAAATAGCAGGGTCTGAACGGATGCGCTGTTAACAGCATCTTGCTTTTCTCCCATCACTTGTCACAGTAAATCTGATAAGAAATGCTGGGCTAGGGCCTGCAGCCAAGCCCCTCACTGGCAGCGTGCAGGACCTCAGGTTGTTGCCAGGCCAAGGGACATCACAATGGCAAGAGGAGACTCCACAAAGGGCCCCTGCTTCCTCCCCCACGCCACCCTTCCCCACATTCAGGGTGAAACGTCAAAATACAATTTTTTTTGTCACCTGGTGAAATAATGAGCCCCCATTCCCGTTGCCTTGGTATCATCAGAGCGCAACAGCCACGTGGGGTAATCGCTGTCTCCGTGTTAATGCTGCTCAGTTCAAACATTTTCACAGGCCCTGGCGAAATGAAACCCGTGCTTTCTACCTAGGTAGAGTTTGAGGCGATTCAGCCCATTTGCTTCTGCTGAAGAGGCTACCTCAGAAAAACAGGAAATAAAAACATAGAGGGTGCCATTGACATTAGGTTTCTCGTTTTCTTCCTTTCTTCCTTACCTTCCTTTCTTCTTGCCCTTCTCTTTCTCTTTTCTTCCTTCCCTCCCTTTGCTCACGTCTTCCTGCCTGCCTTCACTTTCCATCTTCCCTCCCAAACTCCTCCATTTCTTCTTCGCTCCTCTCTCCCCACCGCCACCTTTCTCCTTTCCTTCCCTGCCTTTTCCCTTCAGCCTCCCAGTTTCCCTCCTTCACTCTCTCCTTTGCTCCTTCCTTCCCCCACCTTGTTTTGATCCAGTGATTTGTACTCCTTTCTTCCTCTCATCCCACCCCTCCCCATTGCTGGAGAAACATCAGTTCCTTGTGGTGCTGGTTTCTTGGCGCCAGACCCTGTTCTTTGGGTGTTCACAAGTCTGTGTCCTGTGTGCAAACATAAGACAGACATATGATCAGGATTGGACAGAAGATGGGATTTGACAGGTGTTCTGCATCCCAAATCTCCAGGAGGCAAAGGTAAAGTCAGGCTCCTGCCTTTAAGGTTATGTCTCCCATTGTAACTGCATCCCACAAAGGCTCCTGCCTCCTGGCCACCTGAGGCCTGCTGCCTGCCTTCCTCTAGCTCCTGGGGAATTGGGGCAGCAGTGGCAAGAACAACAAAAATCCCCAGGAGTTGACAAGAAGGGAAGCTGCCTTGCTCGAGAGACGGCCCCTCACCCACCTGCATGATGTTGAGATACAGGTTCTCATCCCTGTGACTGGGCAAGAAACACCCCCTCCCCAAACGCAGTGGCTTCAAACAAGGACCATCATCGTGTGGTTGCTGGGAGGCCACTGGGTCGTGCTTGGAGTCTCCCATGAGTTGGCAGTCTCATGGGAGCTGGGGCACTCAGAGGGCTGGCAGCTGAAGCTGGCCGTTAGCTGGGTGCTTAGCTGGGTTGTTGGTTGGAGTGTCTCCACGTGGCCTTTCCAGGCAGCTCAGGCTTCTTTCAGCATAGTGTCCGGGTTCTGAGAAGTGTCCTGAGAGGTAGCACGTGGAGCCTGGACATTCTAAGGGTGAGCACTCAAGAAGAAGTCTTTGAAGGGATTTTTCAGAAGCTGTGAAGCACTTTGTGGGAGGGAAGGGGGTTGCCCAAACTAGATGTCACAATGTCATCTTCTCCATAATCTATTGGTCACAGAGGTCATGAAACATCCCAATTTAAGGGGAAAGGGCATAGACTCTACCTTCCTATAGGTAGCCTGTCAAGGAATTTGGGGGTCACATACGAAGACTGGGAGACCCTGGGTGGCACAAATGGTTAAGGACTCAACGTATCAAGAGGTGGGCAGCTGCACCCCTCAGAAGAAATAACTAATGGCCTGCTTCTAGAAGCCCACAGGCTTGAGAATCCTGTGATGTGTAGTTTCTCCCTGGCACCCAGGGGGTCCTCGGGAACCAGAACCAACATAAGAGCAATGGGTTGGGTTTTTGTTGGTTTTGTTTGGGCTAATATTAAAACGATTAGTATGAAATTATATATGTATTGTGTTTAACTCTCAGGACTCTGATTATGCTGAAGTTGAACAAAACCGTCTGCCTCTTCTATGAACGCCAGCCGATGGAGGCAAAGGGTGAGGGTCTAGAGGAAGAATGAATGTCCCATTCCCGTCCTTATGTTTCAGTTGTCCTTAAAGGGCACAGGGGACAAACCAGACGTCTTTGATATGATTTTAGCCTAATGATGTGCTAGTATGATGATGAGCAGCCTGAAAAGTGGTTTTAACTAATGTGATCCAATATTTGAAAAGTTGACGATTTCACATCGAATTTTATATTCTCAGCATCTCAGTTACAAACAGAAAATCAGGCCCTAAAATCCTTGCATTTCCCCAAGGCAACAACAGTCTGGAGCTAGAATTTGAATGTCCCCTGTGGATGAGCTGACACGTGCCTGTTAACCACAGTCTCCATCCATCCCTATTGCCCCCAAAACAGAGGTTGGCTACAAGTATCCTTTATCTATATGGCTAAATAGGTTGGTTTGTTTGGATTGGGTTGCTAGTTTTTCCTGTTTTGTTTTGCTTACTTTTGATTTTTGGGGGGGCTAGGAAATGGTGTGTATTTTGGTACCATGTCTTCCAAAGCGAGAAAACCAAACCCAGTAAGCCAAGAAGGTCAAACAGTCTAGATTAATGATGAAAGGAGGAGCCCTGTTGGTGAGGTAGATTATGAGTTGGACTTCTAACTGCAAGATTAGAAGTTCGAAACTCCCCCCACCCCCACTCCACAAGAGAAAGATGAGATTTTCTACTCCTGTAAAGATTTACAGCCTTGGAAACCCACAGGGGCAGTTCTATACTCTGTCCAAAGGGTTGCTATATGTCAGAATTGATTCCAGGGTAGTGAGGTTTTCTTGATTGATATAAATAATTTTTGGTGAGTATTGAAAAAACCAGTCAATATTATTTTTAATACACATCAAAAAGGTCCACATTAATTGTTCCCACAACCCTGCCACCTTCTTTCTTTATTCCCTTGCCTCCCACTCTCCTTTCTTCCTCCCTATGGTCTTTTATCTCATTCGTTTTCTTTCAAGGGTTAGCCTAGGAGTGGGAAAGTCTGACTAATTCTTAACCAAAAGACTAAATTGGTGTTATTACTTGGGTTAAATTTTTTTCTTTTCTCTTCTTCTATTGGTTTGTGTCATGTAACCCAGAAAATGGGGAAACATTTGGAACATCAAAACACTATCCTTTCTCAGTAGACTACAAGCATTAAAGGCAACAGAGATAAATACTCCAATAATAACAATAACATACAAGGATAGCTAGAGAGATAAATAGATAGATAGAAAAACCACAAAATCTGAGCAGTTGTGGGAAGGAGAATGGGAATAGCCCCATGAATAAATATAGGTTTGCCAGAGAATAGTTCTATATACATATTAGCATATACTACAAATATGACCATGAATATAATAGTGCATCCAGGAGGCATAGTTAGGAAATGTCTTAGCTAGAACAAAACCCCTTGAGGGAGCGTGTCCTAAATATCGGGGATCAGGAACATAGCTCTGAGAGACCTCAAGATCAATTGGTACAAACTAGCTCACAAAGACAATGTTCTGTATCCATCAGGGAAGTGACTGGGGTCTTCAAAAGCTAGTGAGTAGCAAACTAAAAGTCGGTTCTTGGTCTCACCCTATGTGTTGGACAGGGTTCTCTAGAGAGACAAAACCATATTGCTAGTAATTATATATAAATATATTTATAAAGCTAGATATGCAATACAAGAAATGAACCACTAAATTATATACAGATAGATAACACAAGAAACTAAAAGTTAAATTATAAAACAGTGAGACACTAGCAGTCCTTTAAGGCTTCAGAGCCGCCAGTTGCCAGTCCCATTCTGTAGAGAGAGCTGGGCTATATATACCCAGGCAGCAAACAGCAAGGCAATTCACCAACTGTCACCAATTGTCGGTCCCCAGCTCCAGAGACGAACATTCCAATCCTGTGGGATTAAATGGACCTCAACTTACAGCGACAGAGTCCACAAGCTAGGCATCCCACAGGTAGTGTACCCCTTTAAATTGAGGCACAGAACAAGCAAGGCGAGGCTCACGAAGCCATTTATCCCTCTGCCCTTCGATTAATCCTACTTGTGTTTATCGTCCAGGCTGGCACAATAAACTATTGCACCCTGTCTGGAGCAAATACCATTGAAGAAGCTCAAGATGCCTGGCAACAATTAGTCCAAATCAGTAATGGACTATGCGTACCTCAGCCTCTATGATGCTAAGGTCAGAAGAACTAAATGGTGCCTGCCTATCACAAACAGCTGCTCTGAAAGGGATCATGGTACATGATCCTAGATAGAGTAGGGAGTAATGTGTAAGAAAACTGAAAGTCATACTACTACTACCAATAGTAATAATAATAATGATAAAAGATGAGGTTTATTGGTTAGATAGACTAGTGAGATCCCCACTACTATGGTCCTTCATCACCCTTCAGGTCTGGAACTGAATTCAACCCCCTGAAAAATAGACAGGTTTATAAAGTGAACCTTATGAGAAAAGATTGCAGCCCTCAGTATGGATTACAACTCAATGTCAAGAAGACACACATCCTCACAACTTGATCAATAGGTACCATGATAAATGGAGAAGTTTGTTGTTTTTTTTACTTGTTGTTATTTGTTGAAGTTGTCACGGATTTTTTGTCTTGATGAGGTCTATAATCAATGCTCTTGGAAGCTGCAATCATGAGATCAAATGACGCATTCCATATGGATACATTTGGTGCACAATACGTCTGTAGAGTGCTAAAAAGCAAGGATGTTACTTTGAGGACTAAGGTGCACCTTACCCAAGCCATAGTAATTTAAATTGCCTCATACGTATGTGAAAGTCAGACATTGAATAAGGAAGGCTGAAGAAGAATTGATATGTCTGAATTGTGGTGCTGGTGAAGAATATTGAAAGTAACATGGACTGCCAAGGGAACAAACAGATCTGTCTTAGAAGAAGTATGGTCAGAGGGCTCCTTAAAGGCAAGGATGGTGAGACTTCCTCTCACATACTTTGGTCATGTTCTTAAGAGAGACTAGTCCCTGGAGAAGGACATCATGCCAGGTGAAGTAGAGGGACAGTGAAAGAGAGGAAGCCCCTTAAGGAGATGGATTGACAGTGACTGAAACAAGGGGCTCAAGCTTGGGAACAATTAGGAGAATTATTCAGGGCTAGGTAGTGTTTCTGTCTGTTTGGCATAGGGTCAATGTGGGTTGCAACTGGCTCAATGGCACCTGATAAGAACAACTACACCAAAATGAATCATAGCACTGAGGAGCACACATTCCTCAGAACCATCAACCATTCAAAAGCTAATAGGCAGTATTTTCCCAAGGCCAAATTCAAAAGGCAGGCAAGGTTAGGGGAGAAGGGTGAATGAAAACAGGAAGCAGAGTTTCAATGGCATGAGTGATATTACATTGCAGGAGATTGTCATCAATGTCACATAACAAAACGTGTATAAATTGTTACGTGCAAAGCTGATTTTCTCTGTAAACCTTAACCCACCTTACAATAAAAAGTTTCTTTTTTTAAAACAAAGACACCATCGTTCATATTATAGACACAGCCAAAGAAAGATCTCCTGGACAATCCTAAAAGGATCTCCCAAATGATTTGGGTAGTTAGCCCTCCCCAGGGAGTTCTACCCATTGAAACGCTGGGCGGTTATGGCTGCAATTATATTTCAGGCCAGAAGAGGCAGCAGAGGCCTGGTTGTTCAAATGCTACAAAACTACCAGACAATGGGCAAACAGTTTCTTTCCACGGACGACTAGCGGCTCTGTCATATCCATGTCTGGTGTTCAACACTTGGCGACAGAATCCAGCCCGCTGGGTTTGGGTGGGGTCTGTTTCTCACCCATGCTTGGCTTGGGATTGTTCTATGGCATCCACAAAGTGGAGTCCTTTCCTTTCTGATGTCCCGAGAAAGCTGTTTTCTCCTTTTTCTCTCTCTGGCCCTCTTCCCAAGAACCCTGGGGTTCACTCTGCTTTCCTCTGGTTGATGTTTCTCAGGCAGTTACTTGACCTCGGTTCATCTACTGCAGGTGACCATTAGCAAGTAACTGTACCGTCCTTGGATGGTATTGTTCATGAGCTAGGCTGCAAACTACGGGTTAAAGGTTTGAGTTCACCCAGAGGTGCCTTCCAAGAAGGGCCTGGTGCTATGCCTCTGGAAAAAAACCCACCCCAGCCATGGAAAACTCTAGGGACCGGACTTCTCTAACACACTTGGGCTCTCCATGAGTCCGAGTTGACTCAATGGCAATTGGTTGCTGGTATTCCTGTAAGTAGAAGACAACAATCTTTAAGCAGTCCCTCTTGGATTCATGGGAGGAGGATGGCTTCCTCTGAGAGAACTTCTCAGGGCTCCAAGGGCTCAATGATCTTACAAAAAATGAGAGAAATGATGAGCCTGATGACAGATGATATTGCTATGCAGGCCTCGTTTCAGGATGCTCAAGTTTCCAGGTCTTTCCCTGACTCACAGTGTAGCCCTGTGAGGTTCCAAATAGAAGGGCACCCTTGCTCCCAGGACCTGGAGCCTTGTAGCTGAGCAGAGCAGTCATGATGAGAAAGAGGACCCAAGGGGGAATTCAGGGGGCTGCTTCACTTGTCTCAGTGTCAGGCAAACAAATGTTTTGGCAGGAAATTTCTCTTCAAGAGTGTTCTGATTTCTTGAAGGAAATATTTTTCTGAACCATTTCCTCAGGGGAAAACCACTCAACTACCTCGGGAAGGAAGATTTTTCTCCTTCCAAGCTTACCAGGCTGTGCTAACTCACAGAGGAGGTGTGACTAGCAGGCAATGAAACTGATTTCCAGACTCCTATGAAAATCAGCAAGTGCTCGGCTGCTAAGTGAAAGGTCGGCAGTTGGAAAACCCCAGCTGCTCTGCAGGAGAAAGTGGTGGCTGACTGTGTCTGACAAGATGACAGCTTTGGAAACCCAATGGGGCAGTTCTCCTCTGTGTTCTACAGTTGCTTTGAGTTGGAGTGGACTTGACAGTGATAGATCTGATCTTTTTCCCCATGAAAATCAACTTTCACGAATACATGTGCATTCATGGATGTCTGTGTCTGCTTTGGCATGCATGTGCACATATGTGCCTATTTACACGTGGATGAATACGTCTGTGAATGTGGGCGTCTCTGTTTACTTTGCCGTGTGTGCACATGTCTGCCTTTGTCAGTATGCATGCGGGCTCAGGCAGCATAAAGAGATCACAGAGAAACTTGGAGAGAAAGAGAAAAGTAACCTATTTTCTCATGGGTCTCCCATACCTGACGGTCTACTGGCATCCACCGCCACGAAGACCAGAGGTCACTTCATGCCATGTGTCCAGCTGCACATTGCTGGTTGAGGTCAGTCACCAGGGAGGCAAGTGAGACTGGCCTCGCCAACCTACCACCCACCTGCAGGAGTGATTCCCACCATCTGTCCTGGAGCCCCTCCCACCTTACTCAGCCTCCCTAGACCTTGAGTGAAAGGCGTTTCCAATGTTTTTACATAAAGATTTCTGAGATTGACTGAAGAAATGATTTCATTTGACAAAACAAGAAGCTTTGAATTTAAAGATTTGAGGCAAGTGCCCTTCAGAGAGGGGCCACAGGACGGGGCCATGCTCCCTTCCGGTATGCACAGGGGTTGCTATGAGTTGGAACCAACTTGATGAGCACCTGCCAGCAACAACAACAACCAGAAGTTGTCCAAACTTCTGTGGCCTCAACTCGGAAATGAGAATATTATTATTGCCTCCTAGAAAGAACTCAAGGTATGTACAATTGGTTAATAGGCGTTTGGAAAGTGAGTACATTAAGTGGACTGATGACATTGATAAGGCAATAAGAAACTGAGAAGGCTTCACTAACAGGTGCTTTCACATCTGCAACCAGTAGATTCCTTCCTTCTTCATCTCTTGCCATCTTAATCAGCTCCCACACTTTCCAGGCAGCTTGAGGGGTTAAATGTTCAGTCTGATCCTATTATAAGCCTCAGCCTCAGAATCAGAGGCTTTACCTGAGGTTTGAGGAGCTATACTGGGAATGAGGGAGAGTAACCTGTCTTTTCTATTGCTCTCCTATCGCTCCCTCTTCCCTAGCCCTTCCCTGTCTCTGGGCCTGCCTTTCCTCCCTAGAGCATTGGCTTCCGGGAGAAGGGGATGGAAACAATGAGCACAATGAGCACATTCCTGACCAGGCCTCTTACCATGCTATGTTCCAACCCTCTCTTGGAAGGGCCTCCACGAAGTCCTCTTATGTCATCTCACAATAACTTGTTAGATACCATTGAGTGAGCTCCTGACTCATAGCAAAAGTACACACAAGAGATTGAAGCACCACCTGGTCCTGCACCGTCCTCACAATGGTCCTTGTGTGTGAGCCCATGGTTGCAGCAGTGTGGAGGAGATCCTGTCCAAGAAGGCTGCCAGTGGGTGGGAGGGGCTGCAGCTTTCAGAGACTTTGGAGGATGCCAAGGTGGATAGTTCACGGCGTATCATATGAGGTCAGCCAGCGGGCCTTGGGGCCCCTTCCCATTATCCATAGATATATGAAATAAATGGAGGCCCTCAGCAAGATGGGCTGCAGACACCTCCAGGACTCACTTGATCCTTAGCAAGCTCCCTTAGCCTTAGGACACCACCTGCTGGAACTGTGGCTTTGCTGCCTCTCCTGGCTCTCAACTTCCCTCCTAGAGGACTCCAGCCACCCTTCTCCTTCCAGATCCTTCCAGCAGGAGGCAGATATTGGTCTCTATGCTTTTGCATGTGGCCAGTTTTCTAGGGACAGATCAGCCTCTCCCAAGAATTTGGGTTCACCAGAGTGAGCGTGCCCACAAGTCTGCAGAGCGTACGGCCAGGCCTCTGAAGAGAGAACTGCTGGAAGATTTGCCCCTTTTCAAAAGCGCTAATTCCACAGTTGAGAGCTCGTCTCCTGGGGACTCAGCTTGAGTCTCAAGGAGCACATCCCCTTTGACACTGCTGGCAACTCGAGGTACTGTGGGTCATTTTCTTGCCTTTGAGGAGTGCAAGGGAAATGCTACAATATGTCCCTTCACATGAACCACCAATCCTTATTTGGAGAACTCTCTGAGATGACAGGGATGAGAGGGAGATGTTCCTGGGGCACGCTTTCACCTGCACATCTCTCAGGTGAGTCAAACATTTGACCCCCAAAAGTTGAGTATGATGGTGAGAGTTCAGGCTGGGAGATAGAGTGTCTGGGTTCAAATCAAGAGACTGCACATCTCAACTCCCATGGTTCTCCTGCATAAAACCCAAGCCAAGCAGTTTATCACTTCCCGGCTGAGTATCCTACTGAGGCCAGCTAAACTCATTCTTTGCTGATGACAACGTTGCTTGTACCAAATGGCTTTGCCATGTAGCCCTTAGCAATGGCCAGAAGGGCTGCTCATCAAACCGCAGAGCAGGGCTTCTGGCACACACGTTAAGAAGGGGGCTATTCACAACAAGGTCAGTAGTTCAGAACCCACTAGCTGTTTCTCTGGAGAAAAACTGTGGCTGTGTGCTTCCATAAAGATGCCCAGCCATGGAACCCCCCTGGAGAGGGCCATGATGAGCTGGAGTGAGCTCTACAGGAGTGGGATTTTTTACTGTGGATGTAATCCCACCTGGGCAGAGATTTTCTTTGTGACTTAAAGAGGCTGTACCTTACACCAATGACTTGGCTGATACAAAAGGATTCAATTCAACACTGAAGCAAACCAACTCCAAAGGAAGAAGGCAGCTGCCATGCAGAGAGCTCCAAGGACCACCAACCATGGAGGTTATTGAAGCCAAAACAAGAATACCGCCCACCAGCCCTCAGCCCCCAGGGATGGACAAAGAGAGCGTGCCCATCAAGCTGGTGCACTGGCATGATGCTGTCAGCCTCCGGTGCTGTGAGAACATTGACTTTGGTGTGTTAAAGGCACCCACTTGCGGTATGTTTGTGATGTCAACGTGTGGAAACTATGGCAAGCCCCCCTCCCTGCCTCACCGCAGCAAAGCCTCGGCATTAAAACCCCGTGCCTTCTGTGGCGCTTGCCAGCTGTGAGAGGGCAGGAAATGCCCTTGGCTTTTCTGCTCCTTGTTGCGACCTCCCTCTGAGGCAGGGAGCAGAGGATGTGATGTTGGAATCTGTTTTGTTTCATCACTACCCTTTGTCATCTCTCTGAACACTGTCATGTGCTCCTCACCAGTGCTTCGCCCTCTCTATCACCAAGCCATGTGCTCTTTAAAACATGCACACACACACACACACACACACACACACACACACCTAATGTTCACATTTTGAGGCACATTTGTCTTTAATTCACTAATAATAACAATAATTATTCAAAGTCACTTTACCATCTGAAAAGAAATCACTATGCATACACATAGATCATGGATGCCAACTGCCTTCTTAACAACATTTCCCAATGAAATATTCAGCAGCGATTATTTTAAGCCTGAAGCTGTTCATCCAGTTTGTGTTAATCAAAACAAAAACAAGAGACGAAAGGATCCAAAAGGACATGTAAGATCATAGACTGAAAGTAGCCCCATCGAGCACCAAAGGCTTGTCCAGAAGGGCAGAGCCACAGGTAAAAGCTATGTCTCTCTGGAGTTGCTGGCATTTAACTAGATGCAAAATGTCAGCGCAGGAAATGGCTTGCCCAATGCAAATACTAACAAGGGAGGCATGTGTTCCTGTGTAAATGGAGCTTTAGCCAATCCGGGCCTTCAGGATCCAGCTCCCATCGCAGCATCCACGGGAAGCACCAGGGGAATGTTCCGTTTGCTTATTTTCCCTCTCTTTGCTAAGAAGAAAAAGAGCCTTTGTGGCCTAGTGGCTACAAGTTGGGCAGCTAATTTCTATATCAGCAGTTTGAAACTACCAGCTGCTTTGTGGGAGAAAGATAAGGCATTCTGCTCCCATAAAGAGTTCGAGTCTCAGACACTCACAGGGGCAGTTCTACGCTGCTCTATAAGTTGGCTGTGAGTCAGCATGGATTCGATGGCAGTGAGTTTTCTAAGAGTAAGAAGTATCTAGGGGTGTAAACAGTTAATGAGCTCTGCTATTAAGGGAAAAGTTGTCATGCCCAACCCACTTAGAGGAGCTGTGAAAGAGAAGCCTGGCAATCTTCTTCAGAATCCTCGGCCATTGAAAAGTTTATAGAATGTATTGACCTTGGTTTTTAAATAGATCCAGGTATATGGTGGAGCATACAGGGACCAATGTCATAAAACGGGGTGGGGGTGGAAAAAATCTCTGAGACAGATGCAAAAACTGTGAGGGAATGAGTTGTGAGGCTGGGGGATCAGGACCATCGTCTCTGGGATTTTCAAAGTTCCTGAGCAATCAGGAAAGGGGCAACAGTTGGTCTCTCCCCATCCAGAGGACAGCAGAAGAGGAGAACTGATTGGGCACAATGAATCAATGACTATTGACTCAAGCAACGATCACCCTCCACCACTGGAGACCAGAAGAACTAGATGGTGCCTAGCTCTCACTATCGACTGCTATGAAAGAGATCACATTAGAAGGGCTTGATTAGAGTAGAAGGGAAATGTGGGGCAAAACTCAAAATCATGATTGTCGCGTGCCAGGTCTCGCCAGCAAGAAAAGACGCACCACAACAGGATTCTTCCACAAGCATTTAATTTTTCATAATGCGGTAAAAGACCCCGAAACCCCAAACTACTGCTGCTTATATATGCTCTATGGGGACGTGCTGTGCCCTGATTGGTGCATTTGCCAAAACCTCATGCATTGATTGGTGAGTTCGCCAGAACCTTCGTTTGCATACTCCAGGGTGGAGTTATGACTACGTCATCTCAGCATCGCGCATGCGCTAAGTGGTTGTTTATCACTTAGTTGGACCACCGCCCTGACTGCCCGGCGCCATCTAGTAATGGCAGCGAGAGCTGCGGCTACCCACATCACGAGAGCTGTGGCTTCCCACATCTCGCGAGAGCTACGGCTTCCCACACATGATAAAACACCAAGCTTACTGTTTGGATAAAGGCTGGTGAAATTGCAAGACTATGGTGCTTAGTTACCCTGCAGGTCTAGAACTGAACTCATCATGGCTCGATGTTCAACCAAACAATAGACAGGTCTATAATGGGAACAATGACATTAGAGACATACAAATACCGTAGAATAATAGATCACATGAGATCAAAAGACAGCATTCCCCCAAGAACGAAGTTCAAAAAAGTTGAGAATGAAGGAAGCTTGGAGACAAGAAACAAGAAGATGTGGGGGAAGTGATGGTACATTGTGGGAATTGCTATCAATGACATGAAACAAAATGTGTATGCGTTGCTCAATGGACAGCTGAGCTGCTCTTAAACCTTCACCCAAATCACAATAAAAATGTTTTTAATCAAAGAAAACTTCATGGTTCACTTCTACTCTGACACACACGGGGTGATGAGGAAATAGTGTCAACCGGGTTTGCTGTGGTCCAACCACCAGACATGTGCTTATGGGAGAAAGAGCATGCTGACGCTGGCAATACCGAGCAGGACCAAGATGGTTTTATTTGCCTGCATCATGAAGATGGTAGCCCTGGTGGTGAGATGATTCAGAGCTCAAGTGCTAACCAAGAAGCCACCCAGTTTAAACTCACCCAGCCCTACTGAAGGAGATTTCCCTCCTCAAAGGTGTTGTTGGTTGTTATGTGCCATTGAGGCGATTCTGACTCCCTGTGACGGGAAGGAAAGGCACACTGTGCTATAGTGTAAGGGTTTTCAGCGGCTACTTCCTCTGAAGTGGGCAGTGGAAACCTTCTTTGTATTCTGTTCATAGCCTGGAAGTTTCCCTGACACCTCTTCACTTGAGGTAACCCTGCTGGCATTTGAAATACCAGTCACGTGGCTTCCAGCATCACAGTAACACACAACTCACCACAGCACCACAAATGGACAGACAACAACAGGATAGGAGTCTTCATGGGAGCAGGCAGTCACGTCTTCACTCTCTCGATGGGGATCAGTGAGTTCAAACTGCCAGTCTCTCTGTTACAGCCGCACATGCAACCACTGTGCTGCTAGGTACATTTCCTTAAAATTCTGCCTAGAAAAATCTGTGGAACAGTTCTTCTCTGTCACAGAGGGTCACTGTGAGCCAGGATGGGCTCTGAGACACACAAATGCAACACCATGAAGCCACCTTACTCTGTCCTGCTCTTATTTAACTCTATTCTTTTCTGAGCTATCTTTTCCATATATTGACAAGAGACTAGCACTGAGCAGTGTTAATTCCACCAAGGCCAGGAAGGAGGTCAAAGAGTCACAAAGGACTATCTCTTTGCTCTCATGCCACTGCACTAAGGAGGCTTGGGTGGCAGCTGGAAGCTGCACATTTCACTCCCTGTCCCTACACTCCTGGCTGAGTCTCCTCAGAGTGAGACTGCCCCTTTACCCAGCTCACTGCATTGGCTGTCTTGCTCTGAAAAGAGAATTCGCACATGTGAGTCTGACGGGGTGACAGATGGGAATCTTAATGCTGCTCTTTGGAATATGAAAGGCCTCGGATCAGAGTGCTGCAGGGGAGTGATATCTGCAGAAGACCTGCTGGTCTCCCAGTTAGAAAGAAGCCTTCCCCTTTGCCTCAGAGGTGCGTTCACTGTGGGTGGCAAGTCAGATCCTTGGGCTGGCACTCTCAGTAAACAGATCATATGGGCACCTTGAGAAGCGCTTGCTCACTGACCCAGCTCCCCAAGGATGTAAATATACCAACCAGGATGACTAAGGACACCAGTGCCAAGAATGATCACATTCTTTGCATGTGTACAAATGAGGTGGGCAGCCACCTTCGCTGATGGTGGCTGCACAGTGAGTGTCTGGAATCACACCTGGCTAGGTGGACCATTGAAAGAGTTGGTGACATGATAATAGGGAGTACACCCCCTTGCCAGTAAAGCTGAGGAAATGGCATTTGAGGAAGCAGGGGCAGCCGGGTCGCCAGCATGAAGTCAGCGAGAACTTTGCTTGTGCCTCCTTTGTTCACTGGTGGCTGCTGGCATCTGGGTAGTGAGGACACCATGGCTACTGCCAGAATTCTCCACGGTCCCTGGTTCCACTCTCAAGTCGCTGGCTTCATCACTACCACTGCCATCGAGTCGATTCTGACTCACAGCAACCCGAAAGGACAGAGTAGAACTGCGGCTGGTGGGTCTGGGGGGCTGTGGATCATTATGAGAGCATTTCTATCTCGCAGTAGCTAAAGGGTCCAAAATGCTGGCCTTACGGTTAGCAGCCCAACATAACCCACTTGGTCATGAACCCTTGCCAGCTGATCCAGGGAGTCCATTCCCAAGTGCATATCTAAAAGAATGAAAGACGAGTACCCAGATGGATGCTGCACTAATCACTATGGGCAAAAGGTAAACAATAAGCCAACAATACCCATCAGTAGAAGAATAGAGAAAATATGATCTACACAGAGTGGGATATACATATAGTCTGCCACAAGAAAACTAAGGCCTTTGATTCGGACAGACTCTGTAACACAGGTGAACGCAAGACATGAAGTGAAAGACACCAAACACCAAATGCCATGTATTGTGAGTCCATTTAGAGCAAAAATGCTGGACAGGTAAATCCCGTAGAGCCATAGAGTAGATTGGTGGTTTCCCAGGGTGGGGCGGGAGGGGCAATGGGGAATGACTGCTTAATGACTGCAGGGTCGATGAAAATGTTCTGGAACTGGATGGTGGGAAGCTTTCACAGTGTCCTTAAAACTACTCTTAAAAAGGGGAGAGAAAGAATCTGCAGAAAGCACAATTCTGATTGACTCACATGAATGTGGTCACCAAGAATTGGAATCCACTAGAATTGGAATGGCAGCTAGACTATTGTTTCCTTGGGAGGTGCCTCCAGGAAGGGCCAGTAGAGAAGGGTAATACTGATAGAGCAAAGGGAAGGGGCCGATAAAGAAATGTCATTGAGTAGGTTCCCAGAGACAGTATAAATCCTCTTGTAGTTGTCCCACCCAAAGGCTGAGGGAACTGGAGTGTGGCTCCACCTATCCCCATGTGTCATTGGTTAAAGTGGCATTAAGTTCTGGAGGATGTCAACTCCCCTGTCTGCTCAATGACTGTTCCCTGTGTGGGGAGTTACATGTGCTTCCTGTGAGACCATTGGCATTTATGGGAGTGGTGGGTGCCAAGTGCTAATACATGGGCACATTAGCAGCTGCTACAGCAAGTGCTGTACATTTTTAGCTGCTTGAGTGACAGGTGGGCCTTACCTCCTGCCTATATTCAGTGGTAGGGTGTTCAGATGGGGGCATCCGAAAAATAATAAGGCCCTATTCTTTGCAAATAGACATTATTATTATTTTAATCTGTCCCAACCCCCTTTCTTATCTGTCCCTGTGAACTACCTCACTGGCTGAAACATCAGTTCCCTGGGGAAGACACCACATTTCAATATGGTCACAAGGCTGTTTTCATTGACCCAGTGGAGACACTTACATAAGATGGGTCAACTAGACGCTTTTTCTGGAGCATTTCCAACCAAAAAACAAAAAAAGATAGTCCCGCTTTTGCAAGTGGCCTGGCATCTAAGAAGCATAATTCAGAAGCACATGTCCCGCCATGTGGAGGAGGCGGTCTATGTTGCGAGATTACAGCATGTGCCCTGAGAGACAGACACAAAGAACACAGGAACATGCCAGTGGTGGTCAGGAACCGTCGACAGAGCCAGCTGTCCTCTTGTTCTCCCCACCTTTCCATTTTCCTAGGATTCTCTCTTCCAAGTATTGGTCTCTGTGCCTGTTTACAACCAAATGAGCCCCAAATAAGATCCAGATCATAGAAATAGAAGGAGGAAGTTGGATGGAGACTGCAGTTCATACTCCCCGGAAGCCATTCAGACTCGCTGGAAGAAGGAGACCCTGTGATGGAATTAGCTCTGGATTCCTGACATTTATTGAGGAATGCTCAGGGAATAAGCACCTGTGGGGGGAATCAAGGAAGGGCACAAGAGGGAAATCTCAACAGAGGTCTCAGCCCTGCCTATGGAGAGTGTCATAGTCAGTGTTCCCTAGAGAAACCAAACCAGTTATATAGCTGTAACTGGAGATATCGATATATCCACCAGGGCTCCTATGGTTAACCACTGCACCGGCCACTCATTGCCATCAAGGTGGACTCAAAGTGACTGTGTAAAACAGTATAAAACTGACCTTTTGGGCGTTGGAGACTGTAACTCTTCAGGAGATTACGAAGCTTCATCTTTCCCTCAAGGGGCCCTTGGTGTTTTCAAACTGATGTCCTTGCTGTTGGATGCCCAAAGGGCCACCCACTACGACACCAGAGCCCCAGAGAGTGAGGCCTATTTCTAGCAATTGGCTCACATAGGGGAATGGCAAGTTCCAAATTCATAGGTCAGGCAACAGCCTAAAGAGCTCTGTAGATGTTCATCCTAAAATCCATAGGTTAGGTGATGGGAAAAGACAAGAATAAGAATGGTCAGAACACACCCTAGGGTGTGCTGAAGGCCTTTGGCTGATAGGTTTACCCCTTCCCACATTATGGAAGGTATTCTATTTTGCTTGAGACCCACTCCTTCATAAGAGCAAATAGATGAGGTGAACAAGCGGCCATCTAGCTCAGAAGCAATAAAGCCCACCTGGAAGAAGCACACCAGCCGGTGCGATCATGAGGTGCCAAAGGGACCAGGTATAAGGCATCATGCAAAAAAATAGAATATATATATATCTGTGTGTATATGGATATATATACCATAGAGAATGAAGGGGGAAGTGCAGAGTGGAGACCAGAGGCCTAAATGTCGACCACTAGAGATCCCCTCATAGAGGGCTTTAGGAGAGGAGATGGGTCAGTCAGGGTGCGATGTAGTACCAATGAAGAACACAGCTTTCCCCTAGATCCTGGATGCTTCCTCTCCGCAACTACCAGGATCCAAATTCTACCTTGCAGGACTGGATAGGGCAGAGGCTGTACACTGGTGAATATGGGAGCTGGAGGCACAGGGAATCCAGGGTGGATGATACTTTCAGGACCAGGGGTGTGAGGGGTGATACTGGGAGAGTGGAGGGTGAGTGGGTTGGAAAGGGGTAACTGATTACAAGGATCCACATGTGACCTCCTCCCTGGGAGATGGACGGCAGAGAAAGGGGGAAGGGAGACTCCGGAAAGGGCAAGAGATGACAAAATAACAATCTGTGGATTATCAAGAGCTCATGAGGGAGGGGGAGCGGGGAGGGAGGGGACAAAAAAAGAGGACCTGATGCGGAGGGCTTAAGTGGAGAGCAAATGCTTTGAGAATGATTAGGGCAAAGAATGTACAGATGTGCTTTATAAAATTGATGTATGTATATGTATGGATTGTGATAAGAGTTGTATGAGCCCCTAATAAAATGTTTAAAAAACAAGAGCAAATAGATGAATGCTTGTTTGACAAAAAAACTGGGCACCATAGCCTCGCCACATTGATATGCAAAAGGAGCCATCACAGGGAGCTCTGTAACTGGGACCTGGCCAAGTGGTGACCAGTAGCCTGGGACTTTGTAGCCTAATACGTTGCAGCGAATTGCTTACTAGTTCTCCTCTAGCTATAGTCTTTGTAACTCCTACCAATGACAGGGTGGAACTATGCCACCGAGGGAAGTAGATAGCATGCTAATAATATCAGTAAAGTGCATGGCATCCTCGAAGAGGTGAGACCATTCAAATAAGACCTGTAGACTGCTAATGTGGGGATTGGTCGGTATGGTCATCCTGGGTGAGTTAACTCAGAAACAGAAAGTGGAGTTTCAAGAGCACCGAGAAAGACGAGCCAGCAGTGGAGTGTGCTCTTTGGACCCAGGATTATTACTCTGAGCACCACCTCTGTCCAGGAGACAGAGATCCCTGACACTGGATGCATCAGGAGACAATGAAAAACAGTGGCAGATAAATAGCTCATGGAAGCAGAGGCAGCAGCACCAAGACCCCAGAACAGGGAGCTCGCCAGCACACAGAATGAGAAAGCTGAGTGTCTTTGGGCCAAGGCTTCCAGACAAAGCGGGCTGCCTCAACGCACTTATCAGCAGAGCTGAAAGAACTTTGCACACGGTCCCAAGCAGAGCAGAGGTCAAGGAGCTGCAGGGCAGAGGCCAAGGACCAGAAAAAGTTCTGCCTCTGGGCACCACTTGGAAGAGACTGTCCTGACTGGAAGATCTATATCCCCAGTCATTTCTGATCCTGAATTGTCACCTGCTAGGTCCCCAATTAACCCCAGAAACATAAGTATTGTTTGCGAGTTCTGTGTGGCCATTGCCACTTAAGGATTATCAAACCCAGCAGAGAAGAAGAGAGTGTCATGGTAGGGAAGGTTGGTGTCAGAAACTGTGAAAAGAAAGGAGGGCGGAGGCATTTTGATCTCTGTCTCATAGGAATCAGCCTTGGGTTGTTTATCTTGATTTTCCTCCATTGCCTTTTGTGAAGTTACAGGGGGGTCAAATGCCTCCACTATGCCATTTATACCCCTACATTGACAAGTCGTTGGATGAAGGTTAGTTTGGGGAAGGAGCAGACCTTGGATGAGCTCTCATCAGCTGAGGCAATCCTGATAGGGGCCAGACAGCTGGGACCTTTTCTATCAGTGGCTCTCTCGGCAGCTGGGGAAATCAGTCTCTTGGCCCTGAGAGGAATCTGGGTGACACACTCATCTATGACAATACCCTGAAGAACAAGCTCCCACAAAAACCTGGCTGAGAACTCTCGCCTAGATCACAGGAGTGCATGCCTAGCTAATAATAGCCATTTACTGAAGGCCCTATGATTGGAACTGTGCCTCATTTACAGATGGAAAACTAGAGGAAGGGATTTAAGGTGGCTAAGTTAATAAGTGACAGAGACAAGATTCAAATACAAGTTTGAAGCTGGTACTGTTAGCCTTTTTTCCAGGGCTGGGTTTTAGATGATGCAAATGAGACACTTGTCAGGCACACAAGGTAAAGAGGCCTTCCCTCTCCAGTGTGACTTTCCCCATAAGTCTGAATCATGGGCCTGGTGTGTCTTATTTGCCTTCCCTGAGTCTCAGAACCTGGTCTAGTCTGATTTGCTACTTTGAGGAATAAGCCAGAATGCTCAAGTACTCTGAGTCAAGACCCAATCTCCCCTGGAATTGTTCAGTGGGACTTACCAGCCTCTTCCTTCATGTTTCACTTTTCTAGAAACCTCCATGGAGGACTAGCTCTCATGAAGAGAGCTTCAAAAAGCTCATGGCAAAATTCCATTATTTTTTCGTATCATTTTTCCACACGCTTTTGGAAGCTCCCTCTTCATCCCTTTCCACAGTCTTTCTCAAGGAAAGAGACTGTTGCTGGTTGATGTCAGATGCCCCTGAGTCTGTTTTCTACTCAGAATGCTCTGCACAAACTCTATCAACAAATGACGTAGAGTCAAACGTGCTGTGTGTCTTTAAGTTGATGTCAGCTCATAGTGACCCTACAGGACAGAGTAGAACTGCCCCCAAAGGTGTCCTAGGCTGAGATCGTTATGGGACCAGCTCGTCAAGTCTTTTCCCCTTTAGAGCCCATGGGTAGGTTCAAACTACCAGCCTTTTGTTTAGCCACCCAGTCCTTAGCCATTGTACCACCAGGGCTCTTTAAAACAGGGATTAGGTTGATTAATTTTATAATCTCCAGGCACATTTGAAAGCTGCTTCCCAGAACACCCTTCCCCAGATTGTTGATTAAGACGGGCATTTGGGGACTCATTTCTTTCTCATTTGTGTAAGTGCACTCTATGAGAGGGGTTTCCCTTCATAGATAGGTGATCACATACTATTTTTCCAAATTGAACCACTCTTGGTGGTATATTGGGTTAAGAGTTGGGCTGCTGCTAATGGCAAAGTTAATGGTTCAAACCCACCAGCTACTCCTTGGGAGAAAGATGAGGGTTTTCTGCTCCCGTAAAGATGTGCAGTTCTGAAAATCAGCAGAGCCAGTCTATTGTGCCATATATGAGGTCAACCCCATGGCAGTGGATTTGGTTTTGGTTTGGGTCTGTGGGGGAAGTCCTTAAGAAATTCTTTAGTCACATGGAGGAGTCCCTGGGTGGTGCAGTTGGTTAACATACTGGCAACAAAGCCCTGTCACTCCTTACCTTAGGATTTACTCACTCTTTGAAACAGGCATTTATTTACACACAGTTTGACCTCATGATGGTGTTCAGTAGATGTGGATCTTACTTATTTGCATTGTTCTGTGACAGTTGCAAAATTCGTTAGTGGCTCAGGGATCAATCCGCTGTGGACTGCCCCGAAGCTAGATGTAGCAAGCGGGTTCTCCCTGATTCATCCTCCCTCCTTAGCAATGCTTGCTAGTCAGGATAACATAGTGCCCATTAAAGAAACTGCCTGTGTCACTTTAAATTTGTGACCTGGGCGGGAGGGAGGGTCATGATCACAAGTGACAGAAACTGATGCTTGACTAACTTAGGGGAAAAGGCCTAATGGTGGATAAATGTTGGGAAGACAAGAAAATGTGGCAAATGCCTGGGCAATCTCAGGGCTGTGAAGCAGGTAATGGCGAAACACTCCTCCTGAGGCCAAAGCGTGCCCTCTGTAGTACATTAAATCACATTCACACACACCCATTCATGTTCACATGGGACCTGAGGCTATGGCCTTACTTGGAGAGGAGGTCTTGGCAGATGTGCTTAGATAAGTATTTCAAGAGCTCCATCTTTCTGGGTTTAGATTTCAGATGGATACTACATGCACTGATTGGTGTGTTCTTATAAGAAGAGGAGTGGGCACACAGAGACCCCGTGTGAAGACACTGGCAGAGATTGGATCAGTGCATCTATAAGCCAAGAAATATCAAGGATTAGCAGCAGTGACCGGAAGCAGAGAGAGGCTACTTTGATTCTCCTTCAGAGTTCTCAGAAGGAATGAATCTTGCCCACACCTTAATTTTAACCCATTGTCCTTCAGAAAAGTGAGAGAACAAATGCCTGCTGTTTAAGTCACTCGATTGGTAGCCATTTGTTACAGCTACCCAAAAGAACCATTATGGATTGATCTGTAGCCCCCTCAAAATATGTGAGAAATTTGAACCTTGGTGGACATGATCCTGTTTGAAAAGAAGAGAGTTCTTTTGTAATATAAATGAAGCCGTATGGCCACTGGAGATCCCTTCATAGAGGGGTTTAGAAGAGGAGATGGGTCAGTCAGGGTGCGAGGTAGTACCGATGAAGAACACAGCTTTCCCCCAGATCCTGTATGCTTCCTCCCCCCAACTACCATGATCCAAATTCTACCTTGCAGGGCTGGATAGGGCAGAGGTTGTACACTGGTGCATATGGGGGCTGGAGGCACAGGGAATCCAGGGTGGATGATACCTTCAGGACCAAAGGTGTGAGGGGCGATGCTGGGAGAGTGGAGGGTGAGTGGGTTGGAAAGGGGGAACTGATTACGAGGATCCACATGTGACCTCCTCCCTGGGAGATGGACAGCAGAGAAGGGGGGGAAGGGAGACTCGGGATAGAGCAAGATATGACAAAATAACAATGTATAAATTACCAAGGGTACATGAGGGAGGGGGGAGCGGGGAGAGAGAGGAAAAAAAAAAGAGGACCTGATGCAAAGTGCATAAGTGGAGAGCAAATGCTTTGAGAATGATTGGGGCAGGGAATGTGCGGATGTGCTTTATATAATTGATGTATGTATATGTATGGATTGTGATAAGAGTTGTATGAGCCCCTAATAAAATGTAAAAAAAAGAAAATGATTAGGGCAAAGAATGTACAGATGTGCTTTATACAATTGATATATGTATATGTATGGATTGTGATAAGAGTTGTATGAGTCCTAATAAAATGTTAAAAAAAATGAGGCCATATGAGAATAGGCTTGAGCCTAAACCTAAACACTTCTGAGTTAAAGGCCAGGATAGACCCAGTAACACACAGTACGGGGAGAAAGATAGAGAGGAATGCCAAGGAACTTTCTGGTATCCACAAAGAAGGACCCTGACCTAGAGTCGCACCCCAAATTTGAACCTGTAAGCTCCAAAGCAGGGGGAAAAGTGTTTTAAGGCTACTGACTTGTTGGATAATTTTTGGTTAAGGAGATTAAGACAGGAACTTAAGACATCCTCCAATCCTTCCTCTGGCTTCGTTCCATTTTTCTCACATTCAAGAGTCCTCCTAGAGGATTCAGTCAGGTTGTTGTTGTTGTTGTTGTTGTTGTTGTTGTTCAGTGTCATAGGGAGGGTTTGGATTCATTGTGACCATACATACAACATAATCATACACTGCCCGGTCCTGTACCATTCTCACCGTTGTTCTTAAGTTTGAGCCCATTGTTGCAGCCACTGTGTCAATCCCATTTGTTGAGGGCCTTCCTCTTTTCATTGCCCCTCTACTTTCCAGAACACGATGTCCTGCTCCAGGGACTGATCTCTCCGGACAACATGTCAAAGTTAAGGCGAAGTCTCATTATCCTTGCCCTGAGGAACATTCTGGCTGTACTTCATCCAAGTTAGATGGGTTTGTTCTTTTGGCAGGCCATGGTACATTCATTACTCTTTTACATCACTACTAAACAAATATATCTATTCTTCTTTGGTCTTCCTTATTCAGGTTTCAACTTTCACATGAATATGAGACAGTTGAAAATACCATGGCCTGGGTCAACCCGCCCCAGTCCTCAAAGTAATCTCTTGCTTTTCAACACTTTAAAGAGGTCTCGTGTAGCAGATTTGACTAGTGAAATGTGTCATTTGTTCTCTTCTCTGCTGCTTCCATGAGAATTGATTGTGGATTCAAGCAAGACAAAATCCTTGACAATTTCGATCTTTCCTCCATTTATCATGATGTTATCAATAGGTCCAGTTGTAAGGGTCTGGGCTTTCTTTACATTGAGTCATAATCCAAACTGAAGGCTTTAATCCTTCATCTTCATCAGCACGTGAATCAAGTCCTTCTCATTTTCAGCAAAATTGTGTCATCTGTATAATGCAGGTTGTTAATAGGCCTTCCTCCAACCTGATGCTCCATCAGGCACTGCCCCTTAATGAGTTTAGGTCATGAAGGATAGTCCTCCATAGGCACATTGATTATTACACTACCACCCTCACATAATAAATTCAGAGAGAGAAAATTTCCCCAAAGCAATGGAAAGCTTACTAGAGAAGTGGAGGGTGCTAAAAGCCAAAGGTGACACAAACTGGAAATCAATACTAGTTTTCAATACCTGCAGTCATCTAATAGTTCACTGCACTATCTAAGGAAAGGTGAGGAGAACTGGGGCAATTCCATTAAAAAAAAGACAATGCAGGGTATATAAGTCCGTCATTCCTCTGGAGAAGAAAAACACATAGTTGGGTTGTAGAGCTTTGTTTGCTAATCAACCGAATGTAGTTGTAAGGCAGGGGTGTGTGTGTGCGCGTGTGTGTGTGTGCGTGCGTGTGTGTGTGTGTTGAAGGGAGGGGCTTGCCATTCTATTTCATAGCCAGGAGAAAGATGAGCCTCTTCCCATATCTTTTGCTCTGTGGCAAGTTACTGATCTACAAGGAACTTTTATTTGACAAGGACATTGCCGAGCAAAAAACGGGAAGCTTGTGTTCATCTCTGCTGAGAGGTGGAGTCAAAGAGATGGGCTTTATGACAGACACCCTGATCGTGCAACCAAACTATGAAATGGCCTCATACATTCAACACACATTTGCTGCACCTTCCCAGTGTGCTGCCCAGATATTACCAGGCAGAGTGTTTTATGGGCAGCATTTTAGAGTTAGGCAGGCAGAGGGAGTGTCTTTGTGGGTGTTGCCTTTACCAGTCCTTGGATTGTTCTGGGACAGGCATGTCTTTTTCCTCTAAAGTAACTGATTGCGTGTAAAGAAGGAGTCTCCTCAGTAAGACGGGTTGAACCAAACCCAACCTATGACAATCATCTCAATTGGAACACATAGCGACCCTATACAAATACCTGTAGGGTTTCCAAGTTTGTAACTCTTTTGGGGGGGTCAACTACCATATCCTTCTCTTGCAGAACCACTACAGAGTTGAGTGTTGTGTTAGCAGCTGAATGCTTAATCACTGTGCCCATTTTGTTTGCTGAGCCGCCCTCAAAACACTGAACAGGTTTTCTGGGTACCAAGCATGTCCACTTCTATATCATGCCTAGGGTGTTTTCTCCAAGTTGATAGGAGGTGCAAATCAGTTACTAGGGGTTTGGCAGAGTCAGTATGGAAACTGGGAGGGTGTGTGAAATTTGAACCAGAGTAGAACAATTCCAAGACACTTCCTAGGGATTCCTGGCATATAATATGCAAATGATAGTCAAGATATATAACTGTGTCTCTGTTCTTGGTTCTGTCAGTACCTGGTGTGGCCACAAAGGAGAAACCTGGTCTCCTGCTATTTTGAGCATCTAGTGTGAATGACAGGAGATAAGTCACATGCTAATGAACCCTGGTGGTGTAGTAGTTAAGCACCATGGTGCCCGGCTATCAAAGCATATAGCGTCTGGGGTCTTAAAGGCTGGAAGATAAACAGGGGGCCATGTAGATAAGAAACAACAAAGTCCACATGGAAAAAGCACACCAGCCTACACCAACATGATCGCTGAAGACAAAGCGGGTGCATAAGCACATGTGAGCATGTTTTCTTGATGTGCACTCACCCTTTACATACAACTCTCTTATACATACGTGTTTCTGTGGATTTGTTTCTCGAATGCACCCAGACTAACATAAGCAGCGTGGAACGCATT
This sequence comes from Tenrec ecaudatus, assembly GCF_050624435.1. Lineage (NCBI taxonomy): Eukaryota > Metazoa > Chordata > Mammalia > Afrosoricida > Tenrecidae > Tenrec > Tenrec ecaudatus. Next base: position 27,182 of record NW_027458240.1, read on the forward strand.
TTAGAAGCCTAGACAAGGGCAGGGCAGGATATTCAGAGGGACTGGATCCAGAATTAGAGAGGAAGGAGCCCTGGTGGCAAAACGGGCTGCTAGCTCCCTGTCCCAAGGGGGACAATGAGACTGCTGGCTCCCATGAACATTTACAGTCTTGAAAACTCCATACAGGGTCACTGTGGTTGGAATCCACTGGACGGCAGTGACCTTTTGGGATTGAAGGTGGAAGCCACCAATGACTTCCTGCCATTGAGCCAAGGAGCCTCCGGAGAGTGTGTGAACTTCTGGAATGCAGTGAACAACCTCTGCACATCTGCTTTTCGTGCTGCCCAAGTCATGCCCTTGGCCTTTGCTTAAACATATTCATCCAGAAGTGAACCATCACAGCTGCTCCCTCGGAAGCTGGGGGCTGAGCTCTCTGGTTCCACTCTGTCAGCATTTCTGGTACGGGTACCTCCCCTCTGCCCCGGCACAGGCAATGTGCTTTTGGAAGCAGTGCTCCCTGAGTAGTGGGTGTGATTTGCCTCCTCTGGCCTAACATGATGAATGCTGAGAGGGGGTGGATACTAGGGGGTTAAACTCCCTGAACTTTACCTAGCCCAGGGGAAAACTTATTATTTAAAGTAAGCTTTAGACAGAATCTTTAGAAAGAGAAATGGTTAACTTTATGTACACAATTACTCCCCAACACATAGGCTCAACCTCATAGGCTGTGGATGACCTTGAGCAGGTGCTCAGTCACAATGGGTTTCTATCAGGATTGAGAGTTCAGCTCTCTCAACTCTCCAACTGGTTATTGGCACCATAGTCTCGTTTCTATTTTTGTATTTACTTTGTTTTGAGGGGGAAAAGACTCCCAATCCAACTATATTTTATTAGGAACTCCTTTGCTAAGTTTTACACAAGAAAAAGGCACAAACTGCTGTTCTGGATGAAGGAGAGGATCCGCATGAGGCCACAATGGTGTCGGAAGGACCCACAGCCACAGTGACTTAAATAAAATGACACCCATTCTGTCCTGCTGACTCTGACTCATAGTGACTCTGTGTAGAGATCCTGAAGTTGCTACCTTTACAGGAAGCAATAACCTCATCTTTCTCCTGTGGAATGACTAGTGGCTTTGAACCAGCGACCTTGCTCTTAATAGTCCAACACTATCCAGTATTACCACCTGGGCTCCTGAAAACTTAAATAAGAAATAGAAAACAAACAACTTTGTCACAAAATTGTGACTGAAGACAGATCAATTCATGGAGTTTCAGGAGGGCCTGTGAGAGCATGAGCGGGACCTTCATTGGGATGTGCACACTACCGTATATCGTTGAGTGTGGCCCGGGGAGTGGATGCAAGCACACTGCTTGAGGGACAAGCTTTCCACTGCCAGTCAGCAGTAAGAAAGAACTCAATGGTGGCTGAATCTGTGGCCCCTCAAAATGGATGTAGCGTCTCCACATAGACTCTCACTGTGAGCCACAGCCTATTGCTCAAAATTTAAGCTCAAATACGACTTAAACGTCAAACATTCTGTTTCCTTAAAATAGGGTACTGCCAGGAACAGCTAGAAGTCTGCATGACCTATCAGATCTCAACGCCGATCTCAAATCACTTCACATGATCCATTCTACCAGGCATGTCAAGGACAACTAGAGGTCTGCATGAGCGAGCCCAAATCGCCTCCTCACTTACCCATTCCAGAGGCTGTGCCTGTATAACCTATCGACTAACACATTCCCATATGCCGTGGTTATGAAACCAACCATCATGCTGGAATAAGGACCAATCACGATGCAAGGGTCAGGGTCAATGGGAAAGCAAAATAGGGGCTGAGGGGAGCCAAGAGGGGTCGCTTCACTCAATCCCTAAACCTGATCTAATGTCACTAGACTGGGGTCTTCCTCACATCTCAAGGGCACCTGATTCATGATTGAAGTGAATTGTGCTTATTCAATCTTTGTTCTGCTTGCTGTCCTGCTGTGCTGCATCCTCTTCTTGCTTTTTTGTGCATGGCTCCCTCTGTTGTGGTGACAAATGGCTTGAGAGGGATTTGACATAGGGAGAAAGCCCACCCACATCAACTGTCACCAGAAGCAGACACTAAGTCCATTTCTCTCACCTCACAGAACTATGCACACCAGACACTGGTAGGGCTGTCTGGGAGGGGAACACTTAGTGCAGTGGTTCTCAACCTGTGGGTTGCGACACCTTTGGGAGTCATATGACCCTTTCACAGGGCTCACCCAATTCATAACTGTAGCAAAATTACAGTGATGAAGTAGCAAGAAAATCATTTAATGGTTGGGGGAGGGGGGCATCACCACAACAAGAGGACCTGTATTAGGAAGGTTGAGAACCACTGCCCGAGTGTGTTTAGGACTTTGCTGCCCTCAAGGTCATCAGACATTCCTGATGGCAGAGCCACTGCAGGAAGCCCTTCTGGGAAATGCCCTGAAGACAGGTCTCAACCAACTCCACCCTCACCCTCTGAGATCCTAATCATAGGATGCATGGAAATGCTCCCTGCCTCTTCGAAGGCTGTAAGTCCATGGGAGCAGAAAGCCTCCTCTTTCTCCCTTGGAGTGGTGGCTGGTGAGTTCAAACTGCTCACTTTCTGGCTAACATAACCCACAGACCAGCTCCCCCTGAGCTCAGTTTGGTTTGCCGCACAGCACACATTGTTTGGAACCTTCTGAAATAGCTATGCACATGTGCAGGTTGGGGGGATTTCGCACAAGATGCAGTTTTCCACCCTCTCTTGGCAAAAATAATTTTTTCAAAAGGCTTGTATTCTCTTCTGGATCTGAGTAGCAGCTACTCTCATGAAGTCATAGCACATACATTCATGCTACAGTCCTCCCAACTCCCAAATGTCTTACGCCGAGTCTGCTCCATGCTTTTCTGTGTCCTACATGGCAGCTGTAGGCACCCAAGGCATGGGCTCTGCAGCCTGGGTCCAAATCTCTCCTTCCCACTTCCTCACTGTGTGGTCCTAGGGTCATGACTTTAGAGTTGTATGAGCCCCTAATAAATTGTTAAAAAAAAATGATCCTCAATTCTATCTGAATCCTTGCCATAGCTCCAAGTTGCCTTAATAAACACGAGCAAGAAAAGTACCTCTGGCAGCAGACCGCTCAGGTTCAAATCCAGGCTCTCTAACTTATTGACTATGCGACCTTGGGCAAACCTGGACCTCTCTGTGCTTCCAAAGATTCACTTTCCAAAAGGGAAGTCATAAGCCAACTTTTCTTATTCCTCACTGGGTTGCTTTGAAGATGAAATGAGACATCTGTCTAAAAATGCTTCTGACCATCCCTTGGTTCTCACAGCTCCACAAATGCTATGGATTATTGTTATAAGATTATGAATGATTTTTTTCCAAGGGTAGTGCAAAGATTAACATCAGTGCTACTTCTCTCTGACAAAATATCAATCCAAATTTCTAAAGAGCAGGGTCTGAACGGATGCGCTGTTAACAGCATCTTGCTTTTCTCCCATCACTTGTCACAGTAAATCTGATAAGAAATGCTGGGCTAGGGCTGGCAGCCAAGCCCCTCACTGGCAGCGTGCAGGACCTCAGGTTGTTGACAGGCCAAGGGGCATCACAATGGCAAGAGGAGACTCCACAAAGAGCCCCTGATTCCTCCCCCACGCCCTCCTTCCTCACGTTCAGGGTTAAACGTCAAAATACTATTTTTTTGTCACCTGGTGAAATAATGAGCCCCCATTCCCGTTGCCTTGGTATCATCAGAGCGCAACAGCCACGTGGGGTAATCGCTGTCTCCGTGTTAATGCTGCTCACTTCAAACATTTTCACAGGCCCTGGCGAAATGAAACCTGTGCTTTCTACCTAGGTGGAGTTTGAGGCGATTCAGCCCATTTGCTTCTGCTGAAGAGGCTACCACAGAAAAACAGGAAATAAAAACATAGAGGGTGCCATTGACATTAGGTTTCTCATTCTCTTCCTTTCTTCCCTACCTTCCTTTCTTCTTCTTGCCCTTCTCTTTCTCTTTTCTTCCTTCCCTCCCTTTGCTCACGTGTTCCTGCCTGCCTTCACCTTCCATCTTCCCTCCCACACTCCTCCATTTCTTCTTCGCTCCTCTCTCCCCACCGCCACCTTTCTCCTTTCCTTCACTTCCTTTTCCCTTCAGCCTCCCAGTCTCCCTCCTTCACTCTCTCCCTTTGCTCCTTCCTTTCCCCACCTTGTTTTGATCCAGTGATTTGTACTCCTTTCTTCCTCTCATCCCACCCCTCCCCATTGCTGGAAAAACATCAGTTCCTTTTGGCGCTGGTTTTTTGGCGCCAGACACTGTTCTTTGGGTGCTCACAAGTCTGTGTCCTGTGTGCAAACAAAGACAGACATATGATCAGGGTTGGACAGAAGATGGGATTTGACAGGTGTTCTGCACCCCAAATCTCCAGGAGACAAAGGTAAAGTCAGGCTCCTGCCTTTAAGGTTATATCTCCCATTGTAACTGCATCCCACAGAGGCTCCTGCCTCCTGGCCACCTGAGGCCTGCTGCCTGCCTTCCTCTAGCTCCTGGGGAATTGGGGCAGCAGTGGCAAGAACAACAAAAATCCCCAGGAGTTGGTGAGAAGGGAGGCTGCCTTGCTTGAGAGACGGCCCCCTCACCCACCTGCATGTAATTGAGATGCAGGTTCTCATCTCTGTGGCTGGGCAAGACATGCCCCCTCCCCAAACGCAGTGGCTTCAAACAAGGACCATCATCGTGTGGTTGCTGGGAGGTCACTGAGTCGTGCTTGGAGTCTCCCATGAGTTGGCAGTCACATGGGAACTGGGACAGGGTCCTCTGGTGACTCCAGTGCCTACACGTGCACTCAGAGGGCTGGCAGCTGAAGCTGGCCGTTAGCTGTGTGCTTAACTGGGTTGTTGGTTGGAGTGTCTCCACGTGGCCTTTCCAGGTGGTTCAGGCTTCTTTCAGCATAGTGTCCGGGTGCTGAGAAGTGTCCTGAGAGGTAGCACGTGGAGGCTGGACATTCTGAGGGTGAGCACTCAAGAAGAAGTCTTTGATGGGATTTTTCACAAGCTGTGAAGCACTTTGGGGGAGGGAAGGGGGTTGCCCAAACTAGATGTCACAGTGTCATCTTCTCCATAATCTATTGGTCACAGAGGTCATGAAACATCCCAATTTAAGGGGGAAGGGCATAGACTCTACCTTCCTATAGGTAGCCTGTCAAGGAATTTGGGGGTCACATACGAAGACTGGGAGACCCTGGGTGACACAAATGGTTAAGGACTCAACGTATCAAGAGGTGGGCAGTTGCACCCCTCAGAAGAAATTACTAATGGCCTGCTTCTAGAAGCCCACAGGCTTGAGAATCCTGTGATGTGTAGTTTCTCCCTGGCACCCAGGGGGTCCTCGGGAGCCAGAACCAACATAACAGCAACGGGTTGGGTTTTTGTTGGTTTTGTTTGGGCTAATATTAAAACGACTAGTATGAAATTATATATGTATTGTGTTTAACTCTCAGGACTCTGATTATGCTGAAGTTGAACAAAACCGTCTGCCTCTTCTATGAACGCCAGCCGATGGAGTCAAAGGGTGAGGGTCTGGAGGAAGAATGAATGTCACTTTCCCGTCCTTATGTTTCAGTTGTCCTTAAAGGGCACAAAGGACAAACCAGATGTCTTTGATATGATTTTAACCTAATGATGTGCTAGTATGATGATGAGCAGCCAGAAAAGTAGTTTTAACTAATGTCATCCAATATTTGAAAAGTTGACGATTTCACATCGAATTTTATATTCTCAGCATCTCAGTTACAAACAGAAAAGCAGGCCTTAAAATCCTTGCATTTACCCAAGGCAACAACAGTCTGGAGCTAGAATTTGAATGTCCCCTGTGGATGAGCTGACACGTGCCTGTTAACCACAGTCCCCATCCATCCCTATTGCCCCCAACACAGAGGTTGGCTACAAGTATCCTTTATCTATATGGCTAAATAGGTTAGTTGGTTTGGATTGGGTTGCTAGTTTTTCCTGTTTTGTTTTTGCTTACTTTTGATTCATTGGGGGGCTAGGAAATGGTGTGTCTTTTGGTACCATGTCTTCCAAAGCGAGAAAATAAAACCCAGTAAGCCAAGAAGGTCAAACAGTCTAGATTAATGATGAAAGGAGGAGCCTTGTTGGTGAAGTAGATTATGAGTTGGACTTCTAACTGCAAGATCAGAAGTTCGAAACTCCCCTCCCCACCCCCACTCCACAAGAGAAAGATGAGATTTTCTACTCCTGTAAAGATTTACAGCCTTGGAAACACACAGGGGCAGTTCTATACTCTGTCCAAAGGGTTGCTATATGTCAGAATTGATTCCAGGGTAGTGAGGTTTTCTTGATTGATATAAATAATTTTTGGTGAGTATAGAAAAAACCAGTCAATATTATTTTTAATACACATCAAAGAACGTCCACATTAATTGTTCACACAATCCTGCCACCTTCTTTCTTTATTCCCTTGCCTCTCAGTCTCCTTTCTTCCTTCCTATGGTCTTTTATCTCATTCTTTTTCTTTCAAGGGTTAGCCTAGGAGTGGGAATGTCTGAGTAATTCTTAACCAAAGACTAAATTGGTTTTATTGTTGGTGTTATTACTTGGGTTAAATTTTTTTCTTTTCCCTTCTTCTATTGGTTTGTGTCATGTAATCCAGAAAATGGGGAAACATTTGGAACATCTAAACGCTAACCTTTCTCAGTAGACTACAAGCATTAAAAGCAACAGAGATAAATACTCCTATAATAACAATAACATACAAGGATAGCTAGAGAGATAAATAGATAGATAGACAAACCACAAAATCTGAGCAGTTGTGGGAAGGAGAATGGGACTAGCCCCATGAATAAATATAGGTTTGCCAGAGAATAGTTCTATATACATATTAGCATATACTATAAATATGTCCATGAATATAATAGTGCATCCAGGAGGCATAGTTATGAAAATGTCTTAGCTATAACAAAACCCCTTGAGGGAGCGTGTCCTAAATATGGGGGATCAGGAACATAGCTCTGAGAGACCTCAAAATCAATTCGTACAAACTGGCTCACAAAGACAATGTTCTGTATCCATCAGGGAAGTGACTGGGGTCTTCAAAAGCTAGTGAGTAGCAAACTAAAAGTCGGTTCTTGGTGTGTGTGTGTGTGTGTGTGTGTGTGTGTGTGTGTGTGTAAAAAGACACCAAGTAAGACACCCTCCAGAGATTCTACCAGGGTGTGTGTGTGTGTTTGTGTAAAAAGACACGAAGTCAGAAGCCCTCTAGAGATTCTACAAGGGTGTGTGTATGTGTGTGTGTTTGTGTAAAAAGGACACAAAGTTCGAAGCCCTCCATAGATTCTGCAAGGTGTATGTGTGTGTGTGTGTGTGTGTGCATGTAAAATCACACGAAGTCAGAAGCCCACTATTGATTCTGCAAGGGTGTGTGTGTGTGTGTGTGTTGTGTTTGTAATAATTACACCAAGTTAGAAGCCCTCCAGAGATTCTGCAAGAGAGTGTGTGTGTGTATGTTTGTGTGTGTGAAAACGATACAAAGTCATAAACCGTCTGGAGATTCTGCAAGTGTGTGTGTGTGTGTGTGTGTGTGTGTGTGTGTGTATGTGTGTATGTGTGTCAAAAGGACAAGAAGTCAGAAGCCCTCTAGAGATTCTGCAAGGGTGAGTGTATTGTGTTAAAAGGACACGAAGTCAGAAGCCCTCTAGGTTTTCTGGAAAGGTATGAGTGTGAGAGTGAGGGAGTGTGTGTGTATAACAAGGACATGAAGTCAGAAGCCCTCTAGAGATTCTTCAAGGGTGTGTGTATGTGTAAAAAGGACACAAAGTTCGAAGCCCTCCAGAGATTCTGCAAGGGTGTATGTGTGTGGGTGTGAGTGTGTGCGTGTAAAAATCAAACGTAATCAGAAGCCCACTATTGATTCTGCAAGGATGTGTGTGTGTGTGTGTGTGTGTGCGTTGTGTTTGTAATAAGTACACCAAGTTAGAAGCCCTCCAGGGATTCTGCAAGAGAGTATGTGTATGTGTGTGTGTGTGTGTGTGTGTGTGTGTGTGTGAAAATGACACGAAGTCATAAACCGTCTGGAGATTCTGGAAGGTTGTGTGTGTGTGTGTATGTGTGTATGTGTGTCAAAAGGACACGAAGTCAGAAGCCCTCTAGAGATTCTGCAAGGGTGAGTGTATTGTGTTAAAAGGACACGAAGTCAGAAGCCCTCTTGGTTTTCTGGAAAGGTATGAGTGTGAGAGTGAGGGAGTGTGTGTGTGTAATAAGGACACGAAATCAGAAGCCCTCCAGAGATTCTACAAGTATGTGTGTGTGTGTGTGTGTGTGTGTGTGTGTTTAAAAAGGACACGAAGTCAGAAGTACTGCAGAGATTTTGCAAGAAAGTGGCTTTAGGTTGTGTGTGTGTGTGTGTAAAAAGGACATGAATTCAGAATCCTTGTAGAGATTCTACAAGGGTGTATGTGTGTGTATGTGTGTGTGTGTGTGTGTATGTAAAAAGAACACCAAGTCAGAAGCACTCTAGAGATCCTGCAAGTGTGTGTGTGTGTGTGTGTGTGTAAAGAGGAAACGAAGTCAGAAGCACTCCAGAGATTGTGCAAAGGTGCTTGTGTGTGTGTATGCGTGTGTAAAAAGATATGAAGTCAGAAGGCCTCCAGAGATTCTTCAAGGGTGTGAGTGTGTGTGCGTGTGTGTGTAAAAAAGAAAAGAATTCAGAAACCCTCTAGAGATTCTGCAAGGGTGTGTGTGTGTGTGTGTATAAAAAGGACATGAAGTTAGAAGCCCTCCATAGATACTAAAAGGTTGTGTGTGTATGGTTTTGTTTGTTTAAAAAGGACAGGAATTCAAAAACGCTCTGGAGTTTCTGCAAGGGTGTGTGTGTGTGTGTATATCTGTGTAAAAAGGACCCGAAATCAGAAGCCCTCTTGAGATTCTGCAACGGTGTGTGTGTGTGTGTGTGTGTGTGTGTGTTTAAAAAGGACAAAAATCAGAAGCCATCCAGAAATTCTGCAAGGATGCATCCATGTGTGTGTGTGTTTGTGTGTGTGTGTGTGTGTGTGTGTGTGCGTATAAAGGACATGAAGTCAGAAGCCCTCCAGAGATTCTGCAAGAGTGTGTGTGTGTAACAAGGACATGACGTCAGAAGCACTCAAGAGATTCTGCAAAGGTTTGTCTGTGTGTGTGTGTGTGTGTGTGTGTGTGTGTGTGTGTGTGTGTAAAAAGGACCCGAAATCAGAAGCCCTGTTTGTGAGCCCTGGCTCTGTTCCTTAGTGGTCCTTATCTCTCAATTTTGGACTCCCAGATACCTGAGGGTGTCATGGTTCTGTGTCGGGGTTCTAACGGCAAGGACAGCAGCTAGACCCCACCAGGCACTCCAAAGGAGAAAGATGACACTTTCTGGTCCCCTAGATAGTTCGTATCGGAAACCCACAGGGGCGGTTTTGCTGTGTTCTGCGGGGTCACTGTGAGTCAGAATCGACTCAGTGACAGTGAATGTGGTTGAGTGTTTGAACACCTTCCTTTCATCCTCTGTGCAGGCAGCTCTGTTTTAGAGGAGTTAGGCCAGTCCCATGTATTAGACTCTCCTTCAGAGCAACTGGGCAGGTGTGTGTCTGCGTGTTTCTAAGGTCATCTTGTTTTTCTCATTCAAGGAATGTGGAGAGCAGCGGTCTTCAAATCGGTTTAAAGAGAGAAAGGGGATAAAAAAGAGAACAAAGAAAAAGAGGGTGAAAAAGGATTGGAGGGGAGGGGCTCTGAGGAGAAGAGGGTGTTGCTCAGGCTTCTAAGGCTGTCAATCAGCCTGGTAGCCAGCTGTGAGCTTACCTGGTGTACCTCCAAGATCCCAGAATCCCTAGTTGACAGTGGAATTTGCATAGCGAACTGGCTCATTGAGCCGAGCCGGAGGCCTCTGTCTGCAGCAGAGACCAAGCCCTGTGCGGCACCTCCTGCTCCCATCTGCAAGCAGTGGGGTCCAGATGCGGGTCCTGCGGTCTGCTTCCTGTTGTAAAAGGCAGGGTTGGGACAAGTAGCCTTCTACTGAGTCTCTCCCCCATCTACCCAGTCGACCCCCTTACCTGGGGGAGCAGGTTCCAGGCTTGCTGTGGCCAGCTAATAGCAATTAGTAGGCATAGCGCTAATGAAGAGAGGGGACAGCTGGGCAGAGGGCCTAAACCTGCTGAGCACCATGGCCCCTGAGACACTGGCGAGCTGTTGGCTCCCAGCTCCTTGTCCCTGACTCTTACCTGCCTCCCTCTCTCGAGTTCACTCTTGAATTTCAGTCTCCATCCAATCTCACCCAGCCTTGCTGCCTGACTGGAGAGGGAGCCTGGAGGGTGTTAGAATGGCGCTGCTCAGGCTCATTGGGCTAAAGAGTCTGACGTGGGCCAGCAACTCCATGAAGTTCCCTCCCTCAGGCAGTTTTCTGCCCCTCCATCCCACTTAGTCTCCCTGCAGGCCTGGCCCTGGGCCCTGACCTTCCACTTGCTTCCTCATCCAACATGTGGTGGGCTAGCTCTTGCCAAGTACACACATGGGTGCAGACATGAGAGATCCCACTCTCTCCTGGAAACCAGGTCTGTAAACAAGGCCACAGCTGAGACCTGTTCTTACCCAAATCATGTGCATCCTTCTCTCTGCCCTCTGCCCTGGGGTAGGGACGAGAGCTCTGGGAAGACCGGCCACCCCATCGCTATGGGGCATGTCCCGACGGTGCTGGTGCACAGAGCACTGGGCAAGCAGGGCTCCCTACAGGACCTTGCGCCGTGTGGGGCTACAGAAGGGGAGAAAGGCAGAAGAGTGCTGTCAGAAGCCAGCTGCACTCTGGCAACGTGGGGTCCTCTGGGCTGGGCCGCTGAGGTGGGGTGCTAAGTCTGTGCTCCACTCTCCCTCTCCCTCTCCCTCTCCCTCTCCCCAGGTGTGTGGTTGTGCTCTTCAACCCCCAGAAACACAAGCAGCACCACATCCTCAACAGCTCCAGGTAAATGGGCTCTGGGGCTTTGGGGAGTGCCACCTTTCCCCAGGGACGGCCAGAGGGGTGCCACCTGCTTCTCTGTGGCATTGGGCCCTGTTGGGCCCCAGGCATATGAGGGAAGCAGCACAGAGACGGCGGGTTTGCTGCCCTTGTTTTGAGAGAGGACTGTGAGAGGCCAGACCTGGCCCAGGCTGCCAGTGCTCCTCTTGAGCCTGCCCGATTCCTTTCAGGAAAACCATCACTGCCCTTGCCTTCTCTCCTGATAGCAAGTACCTGGTCACCGGTGAGATGAGTGAGGAAGGAAGCTCAGGCACTGCAGAGGGGGTGACCTGGCCTTAGCAGAGAGTGACAGCCTGCGGCCCGCATAGGACTGGTGCCAATTTTGACTTTCTGTACTGGTGTCCACTTTGGGTATTTGGTCTGCCCTAGAGCAGTGTTCTTAGGCTGTAGCCTGCATCAGAAGTGCCATGGTCACCCCTTAGTACAGACTGCTGGCTCTGGGGTTCTGCAGGTCTGGGGTGGCTCTCTTTAGTTTGCAATGCTAACAAGTAATTCCCGGTGAGGCTGAAGCTGCCAATTTGGGAACCACATTTTGGAAAACACCTCCTTAAAACATCCCTTATCCCTGGAGTCCCCCTGCTGGTCACAGTGTGGAACAGGACTGCCCTCCCATAGACTTGCCCTGTGAGGCTGTGAGAGCAAACCGCAGGAGTGGTGGTTCTTGCCCATCCAAATCACGCCAGGAGCCCATCCCTGAGAGTCCCTGTTCCCCAACACTGATCACATTCCCTCCGGGGGTGTCCTTGATTCATGTGCAGGTGCATTAGGTTAGGTGTCCTTCATTTATGTGCAGGCTCTTGTCCAGTGGCTGGGAGGGCCAGGCCTCCGTGGATGGGGAGGGAGCTGGCTGCCTCTGGCCTTTACTTCGGGGTCTTAGGTCCCTGCAGAGTGGACACATGCCTGCTGTTCGGGTATGGGATGTGTCAGAGCGCAGCCAGATGGTGGTGCTTCAGGAGCATAAGTATGGCGTGGCATGTGTGGCCTTCTCACCCAGCGCCAAGTACATTTTCTCAGTGGGCTACCAGCATGACATAATCGTCAATGTCTGGGCCTGGAAGGTGAGTGGGCTGCTGGCCTCAGGACAGGCTGGGCCGGGAGGGGAGCCAAGAAATTGCTAACCGGTGGCCTTCACTTCCGCCTGCTGGCCTCAGTCCCTTTCTAGAGAACTCTGAGCAGAAAGGAGCAACTGGGTATCTAGGACGCTGAAGAAGGGGCAGAAGGAGAGGTCAAGTTCACAGCTTGTCTAACCTACTTCAGTGTGTAAGTTTCTTTTCCCTCAGCTCCTAGAAGCAGAGCCTTGATTTCCCTTGACTTTTACTCCAGAAAAACATTGTAGTGGCTTCCAACAAAGTGTCCAGTTGGGTGACAGCAGTATCCTTCTCTGAGGACTGCAGCTACTTTGTCACTGCAGGCAACTGGCACATCAAATACTGGTACCTCGATGACAGCAAGACCTCAAAGGTGAGGCAGCAAGTAGCCACTAGGGTGGGGTCTGCTCAGATCTGTTCCACCTGCGCCCCCTTCTGCATGCTCAAAAGCCCCTTGGAAGTCTCAGCTGGGCCAGGTGCTATGTCAATCTGCAAGGGAAGCCTTCTCCCTCTCTCCCCAGGGCCTGCTTTCCAGGGGATAGCCTGCAGGGTGGGTGGGTGGCACCTGTGGTGGGTCTCCACAGGTGAATGCCACTGTGCCCCTGCTGGGCCGCTCTGGGCTGCTGGGGGAACCTGCGGAACAACCTGTTCACTGAAGTAGCCTGTGTCCGCGGGAAGAAAACTGACAGCACCTTCTGTATCACATCCTCAGGGCAGCTGTGCGAGTTCAGTGACCGGCGACTGTTGGACAAGTGGGTGGAGCTGAGGGTAAGTGAATGCTTTGTCGGCACCCTCCTGTCTGTCACTTCCAGGCTCCGGGGCACCTGAGTCTGCATGCACGCTGGGGGAGGCCCCAGGCGGAGGAAGGTGTTTGGGAACCTCTCTGCTCGCTCGTGCTCTCTGTCTCTGCCTCTTCCTCTGCTTTCCTCTTCTGCTCAGCACACAGACAGCATCACAGTAAGTGTGCTGGCCCTGTCCGCTGCCTCTGCTGCCTTTCTCTTGGCCGGCCTTTTCTGGGTGTGTCTTTGCCCAAACCTCAGGTGCCTTATAAGGCTTGCTGACTCCTTCCCCCTAATTGCACAGGGCTGTGAGCCCTCTGGCCAGCTGCTGTTAGAGGGAGGGGCATTGAGGGGCTCCAGCCAGGGCAGCTGGCCTGCCTTGCGCTTGTCCTTGCCTCTTGGCTCATGGCTGTTGAGGTGTCGGGTGAAGGAGTGGGCAGACGCCCTTGCTGACTGGGGCTTCTGTGCTCACAGACCACAGTGGCCCACTGCATCTCGGTGAGCCAGGACTACATCTTCTGTGGCTGTGCTGATGGCACCGTGCTCCTTTTCAACCCCTCCAACCTGCACTTCCTCAGCACGCTGCCCCGGCCCCATGCCCTGGGGACAGACATTGCCAGCATCACAGAGGCCAGGTGAGCGGTGTGGGTGGGCCCCTGAGTCCTGTCAGAGCCCCACTCTGTGCCAGGCCATCCCTGGCATGCTGCAAGGAGAGGAGGGCACACATAGACCTCTGGGAAGACCCTTGCAGTCAAGCACAGGTGGGTCCTTTAGCATTTGTTGCTCACTGTGGGCAACCGTGGTAATCTGAGTCTGCACTGTGGTAATGCATTGTCCTGTAAAGACCACAGCTAGGACAGACGGGCAGTTCCTTAGGGTTTCTGAGAGAGACTGGAAACCTGACGGAGCAGGCCTTTCTCCCTCAGGGTGGTCCTGGGTAGCAGCTGCGGTAGGAGGGTCTTATTGTAGCCTCGGGCCTTGGGTTGGGTGATTGCAGGAAGTGAAGTTTTGCTCTGGTTTCAGTGCTGTCAGGAAGCGGGGCAGTTCTGCAGTTGGGTATATTAATTTCTCTTTCAGGGCAGGAGGGGGCTAAATCTGCAATTGGCAGGAAATGATATATGACCATGATTGTGGTTTGCACAGTGCCCTTCCTTGTCCTCTGACGTGAGTCTAGAAGGGCCTGACATCTGCTTGGCTGCATCACGGCCACACACTGTCCCCGCCTGACGTTGGGGGCTATGAAATAGCTTGTGTTCTTTTGGAGAGCCCCATGGCAAGGAATGCCAAGCCAGCTGCTGTGTTCTTTCTCCAGTGACTGCTGGCCAACCTGCTGCTCCTCCCTTTAGTGCCCCATTTCATTAGCGCTCACTCACCAGTTTGCCCTGTCTGCCCAGGACACCCCGCTCCCCTCTTTCCTCAGTCACCTTTTCGCTGGAGTGGCCAATGTGAAGTATCGGGACACCATCGCCTTGACCTTTGATCCTGCAAATCAGTGGCTGTCTTGTGTGTACAATGACCATAGTACTTATGTCTGGGATGTGAAGGACCCCAAGAAAGTGGGCAAGGTGTATTCAGCTCTGTATCATTCCTCCTGCATCTGGAGTGTAGAGGTACGTGGGCCAGGTCTGCTGAGACTGACCGTGTTTCCTGGGCTACCATTAGGAGCTGGGGTTCCTCAAGTGTGGAATTTGTTTCCTCCAGCACCCTTGCTCCCCCAGCAGTGCCCCTGGGTCCCTTCGTATCTGTTAATTGGCTCTGAGGATGCGAGGGGATATTAGTGCTGACTCATCTCAGACGTTTTTCAGTATGCCCCTGTGCAGTCTTAGCTTGGCCTCTTTGGACATGTTCCTGAACTTGACCAAACCTTAGTTTCTGCAATTGTGAAATGACATACCTGATGCATTTGATTTTTACGAAAAGGAGACAATGTAAGTGGGAGATTTAGAATGCCTAGTACTTACTAGGTGCTTGGTTAATGTATATTCCTTTACTTGTTAAAGACAAGAGCTAATCATTATGACTTGCTTGCATATGGGATAAGCCTGGGGCTAAGTCTTGACCAGCCTTTTCTCTACTCTCATTCCGTCCCATCTCTGTGGGCAGCCAAGGTCTGACCCGGGTCCCTCTGGTCCTTGTGCTCCTCCAGGTCTACCCTGAGGTGAAGGACAGTCAACAGGCCTGCCTGCCCCCGAGCTCCTTTATCACCTGCTCTTCTGACAGCACCATCCGCCTGTGGAATACAGAGAGCTCTGGGGTGCATGGCTCCACCCTGCACAGAAACATCCTCAGCCACGTGAGCCTGGTGCCCCCACACCACAGTCTCAGGATCTGGGTCTCCAGACCAGACTGTTCAAGATGTTGTTTGGCCAAACTCTGACAAGGATGTCCCCTTGGCCCGCATTTCTCTCCCTGACAGGTGTCCCGTATCAGGCCTTCCTCACCCACCTCTTCTCCTGACCTGTTTCACTATTACCTCATTAAGATCATCTATATGGATGGGAAAATGCTGGCCCTGCTGGTCACCGAGCTGCCTGGGGGAGACAAAGCCGATGGGTCCCTGATGGACCCCCATGTGGGCATCCGCTCTATGTGCATCAGCCCCAACGGGCAGCATCTAGCATCAGGGGACCGTATGGGCACGCTCAGGTAAGGCCATTTGTGGAGTGCAACCCGTTGCCTCCAGGGGACAGGATGGGGGAACTTTAGGCCCCCAAGGACAGAGGTTCAGGAGGCTTTAGCTCAAAAGGGTTGGGGACAAAATTTATTATCTTCAAGGGAAAGATACTAACTTGACAATGAAGAAACGGCAAAACCCACCCTTAGCCAAGTCATTAAGGTTAACATCCCGTGGCAGCAGCATGAATCTGGTGAGAGGGTACACTGAGAGGCTTCAAAATGTTCCCAGAAAATGTTATGACTCTTAAGAACTCCCAACAAAATGTTGAACAACAACCAAAGTTGATGGAAAGTTTCTTTTAGTTCTGTTTTTCCATGCAGCCTCCTCCTAGCATTGTGTCTGGTATTCTTGACCCAAATGTATAAGGAACTTAGGATAGTCATGAGGAAACATCAGGCAAACTTCATTTGAGGTACACCTGCCAGATTAACTTATCATACTCTCCCAGGTGTCACGGTAGGAAAGACAAGCAAAGACTGAAAGCCATTCTAGACTGGGACAGATGACACCCATGTGCCGTGGGGGCTCCTAGGATCCTGGAGCAGAAGAAGGACATTCATGGGATAAACAAACTCATTGGCATTGGGTTGATTCCAACTCAGAGCAACCCCCGCTGGTGACATTTAAATAAAGTCTAATAATGTTGTACCAGTGTGACCTCCGTGGTCCTTATCACTGTGTACTGTAGTACATAAAACATTAATACGAAGGTAGACCAGGTGAGAGAGTTGAATGTGACACATCTTGACTCATTTTTCTAAGTCTAAAGGTTCAACCCAAAAGGTAAAGTAAAACAGCTCTTGATGGAGAGGAAAAGGTGGAAGGGGGTGGGTGATGATTCTTGCCCCCGCTGCCTGGCACTGAACGGCCTCTCCTCTCTTCTCATTTTGCAGGGTCCATGAATTGCAGTCCCTGAGTGAAATGCTGAAGGAGGAGGCCCATGAGTCAGAGATTCTGTGCCTGGAGTACTCGAAGCCAGACACAGGTACCTGGCCCTGGCCTAGAATGGCCTTGAGTGAGCCCCTCCAGTCTGGCCAGAGCCACTGATACTTGTCCTGCCTCTTGACTATGGGGCTGATCGTTCTTTTGGCTACCAAAAGAGTTAGTGATCCTTCTTGATGTCTCTGAAGGCTTTGGGGAGGACTGCATCTCAACTCTGCCCGACTCCATGGCTCATGTGGCTTAAGGATGTGGGGCTCAGTTTCTCTGGGTGCTCTTTGCTGGGCACTCATCAGCTGACGGAGTTCATCCCATCCCAGGTCTGAAGCTGCTGGCCTCAGCGAGCCGGGACCGGCTGATCCATGTGCTAGACGCAGGGCGGGAGTATAGCCTGCAGCAGACGCTGGACGAGCACTCCTCCTCCATCACCGCTGTCAAGTTCGCAGGTGTGGGCAGAGCACTTAGACACACTCTGCCACCTACCACCCCTGCCACCTGCCTGCCACGCCCAACACTCCATAGATTCTGAAAGGGTGTGTGTATGTGTGTGTGTTTTTGTGTGTGTGTGTGTAAAAAGGTCATGAAGACAGAAGTCCTTCAGAGATTCTGCCAGTATGTGTGTGTGTGTATGTGTGTGTTTGTAAAAAGGACACCAAGTACGAAGCTCTCAAGAGATTCTGCAAGGATTTATGTGTGTGTGTGTGTGCGGGTGTAATAAGGTCATGGAGTAAGAAGCCCTCCAGAGATTCTGCAAGGGTGTGTGTGTGTTAGTGTGTGTGTGTGTGTGTGTGTAATAAGGACACGAAGTCAGAAGCCCTCCAAAAATTCTACAAGTGTATGTGTGTGTGTGTGTTTAAAAAAGGACACGAAGTCAAAAGGACTGCAGAGATTTTGTAAGAGAATGAGTTTTTCGTTGTGTGTGTGTGTGCGTGTGTGTGTGTGTGTGTGTAATGAGGACACGAAATCAGAAGCCCTCTAGAGATTCTTCAAGGGTGTGTGTATGAGTGTGTGTTTGTGTAAAAAGGACACAAAGTCAGAAGCCCTTCAGAGATTCTGCAAGGGTGTGTGTGTGTGTGTGTGTGTGTGTGTGTGTGTGTGTAAAAAGGACACAAAGTCAGAAGCCCTCCAGAGATTCTGAAAGAGTGTGTGTGTGTGTGTGTGTGTGTGTGTGTGTGAAAACGACACGAAGTCATAAAACGTCTGGAGATTCTGCATGGTGTGTGTGTGTGTGTGTGTGTGTATGTGTGTGTGTGTCAAAAGGACAAGATGTCAAAAGCCCTCTAGAGATTCTGCAAGGGTGAGTGTGTTGTGTTAAAAGGACACGAAGTCAGAAGCCCTCTAGGTTTTCTGAAAAGGTATGAGTGTGAGAGTGAGGGAGTGTGTGTGTGTGTGTAATAAGGACACGAAATTGGAAGCAATCCAGAGATTCTACAAGTGTATGTGTGTTTGTGTGTGTGTGTGTCTGTGTGTGTGTGTTTAAAAAAGGACACGAAGTCAGAAGGACTGCAGAGATTTTGTAAGAGAATGAGTTTGGGTTGTGAGTGTGTGTGTGTGTGTGTGTGTGTGTAATAAGGACACGAAATCAGAAGCCCTCTAGAGATTCTTCAAGGGTGTGTGTATGTGTGTGTGTTTGTGTAAAAAGGACACAAAGTCAGAAGCCCTTCAGAGATTCTGCAAGGGTGTATGTGTGTTTGTGTAAAAAGGACACAAAGTCAGAAGGACTGCAGAGATTTTGTAAGAGAATGAGTTTGGGTTGTGTGTGTGTGTGTGTGTGTGTGTGTGTGAAAACGACACGAATCATAAAACGTCTGGAGATTCTGCAAGGGTGTGTGTGTGTGTGTGTATGTGTGTGTGTGTCAAAAGGACAGTATGTCAGAAGCCCTCTAGAGATTCTGCAAGGGTGAGTGTGTTGTGTTAAAAGGACACGAAGTCAGAAGCCCTCTAGGTTTTCTGGAAAGGTATGAGTGTGAGAGTGAGGGAGTGTGTGTGTGTGTGTGTGTGTGTGTGTGTATGTGTGTGTGTAATAAGGACACGAAATCAGAAGCCCTCCAGAGATTCTACAAGTGTATGTGTGTTTGTGTGTGTGTGTTTAAAAAAAGGACACGAAGTCAGAAGGACTGCAGAGATTTTGTAAGAGAATGAGATTGGGGTGTGAGTGTGTGTGTGTCTGTGTGTGTGTGTGTAAAAAGGACACAAAGTCAGAAGCCCTTCAGAGATTTTGCAAGGGTGTATGTATGTGTGTGTGTGTGTGTAAAAATCACACGAAGTCAGAAGCCCACTATTGATTCTGCAAGGGTGTGTGCGTGTGTGTTGTGTTTGTAATAAGTACACCAAGGTAGAAGCCCTCCAGTGATTCTGCAAGTGTGTGTGTGTGTGTGTGTGTGTGTGTGTGTGTGAAAACAACACGATGTTATAAACTGTCTGGAGATTCTGCAAGGGTCTGTGTGTGTGTGTATGAGTGTGTGTGTGTGTCAAAAGAACAGGATGTCAGAAGCCTTCTAGAGATTCTGCACGGGTGAGTGTGTTGTGTTAAAAGGACACGAAGTCAGAAGCCCTCTAGGTTTTCTGGAAAGGTATGAGTGTGAGAGTGAGGGAGTGTGTGTGTGTGTAATAAGGAAACGAAATCAGAAGCCCTCCAGAGATTCTACAAGTGTATGTGTGTTTGTGTGTGTGTGTGTGTTTGTATAAAAAGAGGACACGAAGTCAGAAGGACTACAGAGATTTTGTAAGAGAATGAGTTTGGGTTGTGAGTGTATGTGTGTTGTGTGTGTAATAAGGACACGAAATCAGAAGCCCTCTAGAGATTCTACAAATGTATGTGTATGTGTGTGTGTGTGTGTGTGTGTGTGTGTGTGTGTAAAAAGGACATGAATTCAGACTCCTTGTAGAAATTCTGCAAGGGTGTATGTTTGTGTGTGTGTGTGTGTGTGTGTGTGTAAAAAGGACACCAGGTCAGAAGCACTCTAGTGATCCTGCAAGGGTGTGTGTGTGTGTGTGTGTGTGCGTGCGTGTGTTTGTGTAAAAAGGACACAAAGTCAGAAGCCCTCTAGAGACTCTGCAATGGTGAGTCTCTTTTGTTAAAAGGACATGAAGTCAGAAGTCATCCAGAGATTCGGCAAGGGTGTGCTTGTGTGTGTGTGTGTGTGTGTGTGTGTGTGTTTAAAAAGGAAAAAAGTCAGAAGCCATCCATAAATTCGGCAAGGATGCATCTATGTGTGTATGTGTGTAAAAAGGACAGGAAGTCAGAAGCCCTCTAGGAATTCTACAAAGTTATGAGTATCAGTGTGAGGACAATGTGGTGCTTCAATCTCTTGTGTGTACTTTTGCTATGAGTCAGGAGCTCACTCAATGGTATCTAACAAGTTATTGTGAGATGACATAAGAGGACTTCATGGAGGCTCTTCCAAGAGAGGGTTGGAAGATAGCATGGTAAGAGGCCTGGTCAGGAATGTGCTCATTGTGCTCATTGTTTCCATCCCCTTCTCCCAGAAGCCAATGCTCTAGGGAGGAAAGGCAGGCCCAGAGACAGGGAAGGGCTAGGGAAGAGGGAGCGATAGGAGAGCAATAGAAATGACAGGTTACTCTCCTTCATTCCCAGTATAGCTCCTCAAAACTCAGGTAAAGCATCTGATTCTGAGGCTGAGGCTTATAATAGGAGCAGACTGAACATTTAATCCCTCAAGCTGCCTGGAAAGTGTGGGAGCTGATTAAGATGGCAAGAGATGAAGAAGGAAGGAATCTACTGGTTACAGATGTGAAAGCACCTGTTAGTGAAGCCTTCTCAGTTTCTTATTGCCTTATCAATGTCATCAGTCCACTTAATGTACTCACTTTCCAAATGCCTATTAACGAATTGTACATACATTGAGTTCTTTCTAGGAGGCAATGTTAATATTCTCATTTCCGAGTTGAGGCCACAGAAGTTTGGACAATTTCTGGATGTTTTTGTTGCTGGCAGGTGCTCATCAAGTTGGTTCCAACGCATAGCAACCCCCGTGCATACCGGAAGGGAGCATGGCCCTGTCCTGTGTCCCCCTCTCTGGAGGGCACTTGCCTCAAATCTTTAAATTCAAAGCTTCATGTTTTGTCAAATGAAATCATTTCATCAGTCAATCTCAGAAATCTTTATGTAAAAACGTTGGAAACGCCTTTCACTCAACGTCTAGGGAGGCTGAGTAAGGTGGGAGGGGCTCCAGGACAGATGGTGGGAATCACTCCTGCAGGTGGGTGGTAGGTTGGCGAGGCCAGTCTGACTTGCCTCCCTGCTGACTGACCTCAACCAGCAATGGGCAGCTGGACACATGGCATGAAGTGATCTCTGGTCTTCGTGGCGGTGGATGCCAGTAGACCGTCAGGTATGGGAGACCCATGAGAAAATAGGTTACTTTTCTCTTTCTCTCCAAGTTTCTCTGTGATCTCTTTATGCTGCCTGAGCCCGCATGCATACTGACAAAAGCAGACATGTGCACACACATGGCAAAGTAAATAGAGACGCCCACATTCACAGACGTATCCATCCACGTGCAAATAGGCACATATTTGCACATGCATGCCAAAGCAGACACAGTCATCCATGAATGCACATGTATTCGTGCAAGCTGATTTTCATGGGGAAAAAAAGATCAGATCTATCACTGTCAAGTCCACTCCAACTCAAAGCAACTGAAGAGCACAGAGGAGAACTGCCCCATTGGGTTTCCAAAGCTGTCATCTTGTCAGACACAGTCAGCCACCACTTTCTCCTGCAGAGCAGCTGGGGTTTTCCAACTGCCGGCCTTTCACTTAGCAGCCGAGCACTTGCTGGTTTTCATAGGAGTCTGGAAATCAGTTTCATTGCCTGCTAGTCACACCTCCTCTGTGAGTTAGCACAGCCTGGTAAGCTTGGAAGGAGAAAAATCTTCCTTCCCGAGGTAGTTGAGTGGTTTTCCCCTGAGGAAATGGTTCAGAAGAAGATTTCCTTCAAGAAATCAGAACACTCTTGAAGAGAAATTTCCTGCCATAACATTTGTTTGCTTGACAACGAGACAAATGAAGCAGCCCTCTGACTTCCCCCTTGGGTCCTCTTTCTCATCATGTCTGCTCTGCTCAGCTACAAGGCTCCAGGTCCTAGGAGCAAGGATGCCCTTCTATTTGGAACCTCACAGGGCTCCACTGTGAGTCAGGGAAAGACCTGGAAACTTGAGCATCCTGAAATGGGGCCTGCATAGCAATATCATCTGTCATCAGGCTCATCGTTTCTCTCATTTTTTGTAAGATCATTGAGCCCTTGGAGCCCTGAGAAGTTCTCTCAGAGGAAGCCATCCTCCTCCCATGAATCCAAGAGGGACTGCTTAAAGATTGTTGTCTTCTACTTACAGGAATACCAGCAACCAATTGCCATTGAGTCAACTCGCACTCATGGAGAGCCCAAGTGTGTTAGAGAAGTCCGGTCCCTAGAGTTTTCCATGTCTGGGGTGGGTTTTTTCCAGAGGCATATCACCAGGCCCTTCTTGGAAGGCACCTCTGGGTGAACTCAAACCTTTAACCCATAGTTCGCAGCCTAGCTCATGAACAACACCATCCAAGGACTGTACAGTTCCTTGCAAATGGTCACCTGCAGTAGATGATCCAAGGTCAAGTAACTGCCTGAGAAACATCAACCAGAGGAAAGCAGAGTGAACCCCAGGGTTCTTGGGAAGAGGGCCAGAGAGAGAAAAAGGAGAAAACAGCTTTCTTGGGACATCAGAAAGGAAAGGACTCCACTTAGTGGATGCCATAGAACAATCCCAAGCCAAGCATGGGTGAGAAACAGACCCCACCCAAACCCAGCGGGCTGGATTCTGTCCCCAAGTATTGAACACCAGACATGGATATGACAGAGCCGCTAGTCGTCCTTGAAAAGAAAATGTTTGCCCATTGTCTGGTAGTTTTGCAGCATTTGAACAACCAGGCCTCTGCTGCCTCTTCTGGCCTGAAATATAATTGCAGCCATAACCGCCCAGCGTTTCAATGGGTAGAACTCCCTGGGGAGGGCTAACTACCCAAATCATTTGGGAGATCATTTTAGGATTGTCCAGGAGATCTTTGGCTGTGTCTATTATATGAACTATGGTGTCGTTTTTTTTTAAAAAAGAAACTTTTTATTGTAAGGTGGGATAAGATTGACAGAGAAAATCAGCTTTGCACATAACAATTTATACTCGTTTTTTTATGTGACATTGATGACAATCTCCTGCAATGTAATATCACTCATGCCATTGAAACTCTGCTTCCTGTTTTCATTCACCCTTCTCCCCAAACCTTGCCTGCCTTTTGAATTTGGCCTTGGGCAAATACTGCCTATTAGCTTTTGAATGGTTGATGGTTCTGAGGAATGTGTGCTCCTCAGTGCTATGATTCATTTTGGTGTAGTTGTTCTTATCAGGTGCCATTGAGCCAGTTGCAACCCACATTGACCCTATGCCAAACAGAAAGAATCACTACCTAGCCCTGAATTATTCTCCTAATTGTTCCCAAGCTTGAGCCCCTTGTTTCAGTCACTGTCAATCCATCTCCTTAAGGGGCTTCCTCTCTTTCACTGTCCCTCTACTTCACCTGGCATGATGTCCTTCTCCAGGGACTAGTCTCTCTTAGTAACATGACCAAAGTATGTGAGAGGAAGTCTCACCATCCTTGCCTTTAAGGAGCCCTCTGACCATACTTCTTCTAAGACAGATCTGTTTGTTCCCTTGGCAGTCCATGTTACTTTCAATATTCTTCACCAGCACCACAATTCAAACATATCAATTCTTCTTCAGCCTTCCTTATTCAATGTCTGACTTTCACATACTTATGAGGCAATTTAAATTACTATGGCTTGGGTAAGGTGCACCTTAGTCCTCAAAGTAACATCCTTGCTTTTTAGCACTCTACAGACGTATTGTGCACCAAATGTATCCATATGCAATGCGTCATTTGATCTCATGATTGCAGCTTCCAAGAGCATTGATTATAGACCTCATCAAGACAAAAATCCGTGACAACTTCAACAAATAACAACAAATTAAAAAAACAACAAACTTCTCCATTTATCATGGTACCTATTGATCAAGTTGTGAGGATGTGTGTCTTCTTGACATTGAGTTGTAATCCATACTAAGGGCTGCAACCTTTGATTCTCATAAGGTTCACTTTATAAACCTGTCTATTTTTCAGGGGGTGGAATTCAGTTCCAGACCTGAAGGGTGATGAAGGACCATAGTAGTGGGGATTTCTCTAGTCTATCTAACCAATAAATCTCATCTTTTATCATTATTATTATTACTATTGGTAGTAGTAGTATGACTTTCAGTTTTCTTACACATTACTCCCTACTCTATCTAGGATCATGTACCATGATCCCTTTCAGAGCAGCTGTTTGTGATAGGCAGGCACCATTTAGTTCTTCTGACCTTAGCATCATAGAGGCTGAGGTACGCATAGTCCATTACTGATTTGGACTAATTGTTGCCAGGCATCTTGATTTTATTCACTGTTATTTGCTCCAGACAGGGTGCAATAGTTTATTGTGCCAGCCTGGCCGATAAACACAAGTAGGATTAATCGAAGGGCAGAGGGATAAATGGCTTCGTGAGCCTTGCCTTGCTTGTACTGTGCCTCAATTTAAAGGGGTACACTACCTGTGGGATGCCTAGCTTGTGGACTGTGTCGCTGTAAGTTGAGGTCCATTTAATCCCACAGGATTGGTATGTTCATCTCTGGAGCTGGGGACCGACAGTTGGTGACAGTTGGTGACTTGCCTTGCTGTTTGCTGCCTGGGTATATATAGCCCAGCTCTCTCTACAGAAAGGGACTGGCAACTGGCGGCTCTCAAGCCTTAAAGGACTGCTAGTGTCTCACTGTTTTATAATTTCACTGTTAGTTTCTTGTGTTATCTATCTGTATATAATTTCGTGGTTCATTTCTTGTATTGTATATCTAGCTTTATAAATATATGTATATATAATTACTAGCAATATGGTTTTGTCTCTCTAGAGAACCCTGTCCAACACATAGGGTGAGACCAAGAACCAACATTTAGTTTGCTACTCACTAGCTTTTGAAGACCCCAGTCACTTCCCTGATGGATACAGAACATTGTCTTTGTGAGCTAGTTTGTACCAATTGATCTTGAGGTCTCTCAGAGCTTTGTTCCTGATCCCCCATATTTAGGACACGCTCCCTCAAGGGGTTTTGTTAGAGCTAAGACATTTTCATAACTATGCCTCCTGGATGCACTATTATATTCATGGACATATTTATAGTATATGCTAATATGTATATAGAACTATTCTCTGGCAAACCTATATTTATTCATGGGGCTAGTCCCATTCTCCTTCCCACAACTGCTCAGATTTTGTGGTTTTTCTATCTATTTATCTCTCTAGCTATCCTTGTATGTTATTGTTATTATTGGAGTATTTATCTCTGTTGCCTTTAATGCTTGTAGTCTACTGAGAAAGGATAGTGTTTTGATGTTCCAAATGTTTCCTCATTTTCTGGGTTACATGACACAAACCAATAGAAGAAGAGAAAAGAAAAAAATTTAACCCAAGTAATAACATCAACAATAAAACCAATTTAGTCTTTTGGTTAAGAATTAGTCAGACTTTCCCACTCCTAGGCTAACCCTTGAAAGAAAAAGAATGAGATAAAAGACCATAGGGAGGAAGAAAGGAGAGTGGGAGGCAAGGGAATAAAGAAAGACGGTGGCAGGGTTGTGTGAACAATTAAGGTGGACCTTCTTTGATGTGTATTAAAAATAATATTGACTGGCTTTTTCAATACTCACCAAAAATTATTTATATCAATCAAGAAAACCTCACTAACCTGGAATCAATTCTGACATATAGCAACCCTTTGGACAGAGTATAGAACTGCCCCTGTGGGTTTCCAAGGCTGTAAATCTTTACAGGAGTAGAAAATCTCATCTTTCTCTTGTGGAGTGGGGGTGGGGAGGGGAGTTTCGAACTTCTGATCTTGCAGTTAGAAGTCCAACTCATAATCTGCTTCACCAACAGGGCTCCTCCTTTCATCATTAATGTAGACTGTTTGACCTTCTTGGCTTACTGGGTTTTATTTTCTCGCTTTGGAAGACATGGTACCAAAATACACACCATTTCCTAGCCCCCCAAAGAATCAAAAGTAAGCAAAAACAAAACAGGAAAAACTAGCAACCCAATCCAAACCAACTAACCTATTTAGCCATATAGATAAAGGATACTAGTAGCCAACCTCTGAGTTGGGGCAATAGGGATGGATGGGGACTGTGGTTAAAAGGCACGTGTCAGCTCATCCACAGGGGAAATTCAAATTCTAGCTCCAGACTGTTGTTGCCTTGGGGAAATGCAAGGATTTTAAGGCCTGATTTTCTGTTTGTAACTGAGATGCTGAGAATATAAAATTCGATGTGAAATTGTCAACTTTTCAAATATTGGATCACATTAGTTAAAAACACTTTTCAGGCTGCTCATCATCATACTAGCACATCATTAGGCTAAAATCATATCAAAGACATCTGGTTTGTCCCCTGTGCCCTTTAAGGACAACTGAAACATAAGGACGGGAATGTGACATTCATTCTTCCTCTAGACCCTCACCCTTTGCCTCCATTGGCTGGCGTTCATAGAAGAGGCAGACGGTTTTGTTCAACTTCAGCATAATCAGAGTCCTGAGAGTTAAACACAATACATATATAATTTCATACTAGTTGTTTTAATATTAGCCCAAACAAAATCAACAAAAACCCAACCCGTTGCTGTTATGTTGGTTCTGGCTCCTGAGGACCCCCTGGGTGCCAGTGAGAAACTACACATCACAGGATTCTCAAGCCTGTGGGCTTCTAGAAGCAGGCCATTAGTTATTTCTTCTGAGGGGTGCAACTGCCCACCTCTTGATACGTTGAGTCCTTAACCATTTGTGCCACCCAGGGTCTCCCAGTCTTCGTATGTGACCCCCAAATTCCTTGACAGGCTACCTATAGGAAGGTAGAGTCTATGCCCTTTCCCCTTAAATTGGGATGTTTCATGACCTCTGTGACCAATAGATTATGGAGAAGATGACACTGTGACATCTAGTTTGGGCAACCCCCTTCCCTCCCCCTAAGTGCTTCACAGCTTCTGAAAAATCCCTTCAAAGATTTCTTCTTGAGTGCTCACCCTCAGAATGTCCAGCCTCCACGTGATACCTCTCGGGACACTTCTCAGCTCCCAGACACTATGCTGAAAGGAGCCTGAGCCACCTGGAAAGGCCACGTGGAGACACTCCAACCAACAACCCAGCTAAGCACACAGCTAACGGCAGCTTCTGCTGCCAGCCCTCTGAGTGCACGTGTAGGCACTGGAGTCACCAGAGGACCCTGCCCCAGCTCCCATATGACTGCCAACTCATGGGAGACTCCAAGCACGACCCAGTGGCCTCCCAGGAACCACACGATGATGGTCCTTGTTTGAAGCCACTGCGTTTGGGGAGGGGGTGTTTCTTGCCCAGTCACAGGGATGAGAACCTGTATCTCAACATCATGCAGGTGGGTGAGGGGCCGTCTCTCGAGCAAGGCAGCCTCCCTTCTTGTCAACTCCTGGGGATTTTTGTTGTTCTTGCCACTGCTGTCACAATTCCCCAGGAGCTAGAGGAAGGCAGGCAGCAGGCCTCAGGTGGCCAGGAGGCAGGAGCCTCTGTGGGAAGCAGTTACAATGGGAGACATAACCTTAAAGGCAGGATCCTGACTTTACCTTTGCCTCCTGGAGATTTGGGGTGCAGAACACCTTTCAAATCCCATCTTCTGTCCAACCCTGATCATACGTCTGTCTTATGTTTGCACACAGGACACAGACTTGTGAACACCCAAAGAACAGGGTCTGGCGCCAAGAAACCAGCGCCACAAGGAACTGATGTTTCTCCAGCAATGGGGAGGGGTGGGATGAGAGGAAGAAATGAGTACAAATCACTGGATCAAAACAAGGTGGGGAAAGGGAGAGAGTGAAGGAGGGAGACTGTGAGGCTGAAGGGAAAAGGCAGGGAAGGAAAGGAGAAAGGTGGGGGTGGGGAGAGAGGAGTGAAGAAGAAATGGAGGAGTGCGGGAGGGAAGATGGATGGTGAAGGCAGGCAGGAAGACGTGAGCAAAGGGAGGGAAGGAAGAAAAGAGAAAGAGAAGGGCAAGAAGAAGAAAGGAAGGTAGGGAAGAAAGGAAGAAAACGAGAAACCTAATGTCAATGGCACCCTCTATGTTTTTATTTCCTGTTTTTCTGAGGTAGCCTCTTCAGCAGAAGCAAATGGGCTGAATCGCCTCAAACTCCACCTAGGTAGAAAGCACGGGTTTCATTTTGCCCGGGCCTGTGAAAATGTTTGAACTGAGCAGCATTAACAAGGAGACAGAGATTACCCCACGTGGCTGTTGCACTCTGATGATGCCAAGACAACGAATATGGGGGCTCATTATTTCACAAGGTGACAAAAAATAGTATTTTGACGTTTCACCCTGAACGTGGGGAAGGGGGGAGTGGGGGAGGAAGCAGGGGCCCTTTGTGGAGTCTCCTCTTGCCATTGTGATGCCCCTTGGCCTGCCAACAACCTGAGGTCCTGCACTCTGCCAGTGAGGGGCTTGGCTGCAGGCCCTAGCCCAGCATTTCTTATCAGATTTACTGTGACAAGTGATGGGAGAAATGAAAGATGCTGTTAACAGCGCATCCGTTCAGACCCTGCTATTTAGAAATTTGGATTTATATTTTGTCAGAGAGAAGTAGCACTGATGTTAATCTTTGCACTACCCTTGGAAAAAAATTATTCATAATCTTAAAACAATAATCCATAGCATTTGTGGAGCTCTGAGAACCAAGGGATGGTCAGAAGCATTTTTAGATAGATGTCTCATTTCATCTTCAAAGCAACCCAGTGAGGAATAAGAAAAGTTGGCTTATGACTTCCCTTTTGGAAAGTGAGTCTTTGGAAGCACAGAGAGGTCCAAGGTCACATAGTCAATAAGTTAGAGAGCCTGGATTTGAACCTGAGCGGTCTGCTGCCAGAGGTACTTTTTTTGCTCGTGTTTATTAAGGCAACTTGCAGCCCTGGCAAGGATTCAGATAGAATTGAGGATCATTTTTTAAACAATTTATTAGGGGCTCATACAACTCTTATCACAGTTCATAAATATACATACATCAATTGTATAAAGCACATCTGTACAGTCTTTGCCCTAATCATTTTTTTCTCCTCTTTTCTTTTCTTACATTTTAATAGGGACTCATACAACTCTTATCACAATCCACCCATATTCATACTTCAATTGTATAAAGCACATCCATACATTCCCTACCCCAATCATTCTCAAAGCATTTGCTCTCCACTTAAGCCCTTTGCATCAGGTCCTCTTTTTTTCCCCCTCCCTCCCCTTCCCCCTTCCGTCATGTGCCCTTGGTAATTTATACATCGTTATTTTGTCATATTTTGCCCTATCCGGAGTCTCCCTTCCCCGGTTCTCGGCTGTCCCTCTCCCAGGGAAGAGGTCACATGTGGATCCTTGTAATCAGTTCCCCCTTTCCAACCCACTCACCCTCCACTCTCCCAGCATCGCCCCTCACACCCTTGGTCCTGAAGGTATCGTCCACCCTGGATTCCCTGTACCTCCAGCCCTCATATGTACCAGTATACAGCCTCTGCCCTATCCAGCCCTAACAGTGCTTCTCTCTATCCTTGTGGAGCCCTGGTTATGGGCTGGGCTGCTAAGTAGTAGGTTAAACAGGCTTTCCCCTCCTGTGAAAAGTTACACTCTCGGGAAACTCACGGGTTGCTCTGAATCAAGGTCAACTCAATGGCAGTGAGTTTGGCTTTTTAATGTCTCTCCCTGTTGTTGTTGTTGTTGTTGTTGTTGTTGTTGTTGTTAGTTTGCCATCCAGTTGGTTCTGGTCCATGGCAAACCTATTCACAGCAGAATATAACAATAACAGCTCCTCCTCCATCCACCCAAGTGTTCCTATGCTCAGTCCTCTTGTTGTAGTCACTGTGTCAATCCAGCTCTTCAAGGGCCTTCAACCTTTTTTCACAGCCCTTCCATTTTTCTAAGCATGATGCCTCTCCAGGGACTGGTCTCCACTGACAAAATGTCCAAAGTCTCACCATCCTTACTTCTAATGGGAATTCTGGCTGTACTTCCAAGACAGATTTTGTTTGTTCTTTTGGCAGTCCATGGTACTGTCAATATTCTTTGCCAGTACCATGGTTCAAATTCATACAGTTTACCTGGGTCTTCTTCACTCTATGGCAAGCTTTTCACATGCAGATGAGGCAAATGAAAATACCATGGTTTGGATCAGGTGCACTTCCTGCTTAAAGTAACATCCTAACTTTTCAACATTCTAAAGAGCTCTTATGCAGCAGATCTACCCAGTGCAATGTATCTTTTCATCTCTTGACTGCTGCTTCCAGGAGCATTGCTTGTGGATCCAGACAAGACAAAATCCTTGACAACTTCAAGTTTTTCTCGATTTATCATCATGTTACCTATTGGTTCAGTTGTGAGGACTTTGGTTTTCTTTGTGTTGAGTTGTATCCCACATTGAAGGCTGCAATCCTTGATCTTCACCAGCAAGTGCTTCAACTCCCCCATCCTTGTCAGCAAGCCAAACTGTGTTGTCTGCATATAGCAGGTTGTTAATAATATTTCCTCCAAATCTGATTCTGTGCTCTTTTTCATATAATTTGGCTTCTATGATTATTTGCTCACCATACAGATTGAAAAAGTATAATAAGTGGGTGCAACCTGGATGCACACCTTTCTTGATTCTTAAACCATGCAATCTACCCTTGTTCTACTTGTGCTACTGCTTCTTAATCCATGTACAAGTTTCACATGAGCAAGACAAAGTGTTCTGGAATTCCCTTCTCAAAACTATCCATGTTTTGTTATGATCCACACAGTCAGATACCTTGGGTGTTAATAAAACATAAATAAACATCTTTTGGGTATTCACTGCTTTCAGGCAAGATCCATCTGATACCTGATATCCTTTGTTCCACATCCTCTTCTGAATCTGGATTAAATCTCTGGGAAACCAAACTCACTGCCTTGTAGTTGATGACAACTCATCCTGACCCTATAGTATAGGGTAGAACTAACTGCCCCTGTGAGTTTCTGAGACTGTAACTCATTATGGGAGTAGAAAACCTTGCCTTTCTCCCACGGAGTGACTGGTGGTTTTGAACTGCTGACCTTGGGGTTTGCAATCCAACCTGTAACCACTGTGCCACGATGGCTCTTGAATGCTGAATATGGTAACTTTCTGTCAATGAATTAATGCAACTGTTGTTGTATTAGCTTCAGTACAATTTGACTCACATGTGATGCCAATGATAGGGTTACATAATTTGACCATTCTGTTGGTCTCCCTTCTTTGGTATGTATACACATATGGATCTCTTCCAGTCCATTAGCCAAGTAGCTGTATTCCAAATTTCCTGACATAGATGAGTGAGTGCTGCCAGTGCTTTATCGGCTTGTGGAAACATTTCAATAGATATCCCAGCAATTCCTGGCATCTTTTTTTTGGGCTAGTGCTTTCCATGCATCTTGGATTTCTTCTTTCCTGACCATTGGTTCTTGCTCATATGTTACCTCCTGAAATGGTTGAATGTTGGTCTATTCTTTTTGATACAGTGACTCCATATTGTTTCCATCTTCCTCAGATGTTTCCTTCATTATTCAATATTTTGCCCATAGAATTTTTTAATATTGCACCTCGATACTTGACATTTTTCTTCAGTTCTTTCAGTTTAAGATATGCTGAATATGTTCTGTTTTGGTTTTCTAACTCTAGGCCTTTGCACATTTTGTGATAATATTTTACTTTGTATTCTCGAGTTGTCCTTTGAAATTTTCTTTTTAGCTCTTTACTTCATCATTTCTTCCATTTGCCTTGGCTACTCTCTGATTAAGAGTAAGTTTCAGAGTCTCTTCTGATAAGCACTTGTATCTTTTCTTTATTTCCTTTTTTTAAAAATGACACTGTGCTTTATTCAGAGATGTTCTCAAAATTTGGTGGGTTATTATCAAGGTTGTATATTGACTCTCGTGTACTTGTTTGCATTTTCTTGAACTTCAACTAGAGCTCACATATGAACAATTGCTGATCTGTTCCACAATCAGCCCCAGGACTGGTTTCAGTTGCTGATATTGAGCTTCTTTTATTGTCTCTTCCCACAGTTGTAGTCAATTTGATTTCTGTGTATTCCATCTGGAGAAGTCCACATTTATGGTCACCTTTTTTGTTGTTGATCATATGTTTGAAGAAATCATTAATCATGCAAAATTCTAACATACAATCAAAATAAATTGGTAATTATTGGTGATTGGAGTGCAAATGTAGGAACCAAAGAGGAAAGAACAGAAGTTGGAAAATATAGTATATGCTATCAGCAATTTATTGGTCTTGCAAACTCTCTCATGCGATCTCCAGCTTGGTTTCTATCACCAAGACCATATTTTTCAACTACTGATCCTTCCTCTTTGTTTTCAACTTTTGCATTCCAATAGCATTTTGATAGCAAGTCTGACAAATTTGGGACTGAATATGGTGGTAGAATTATTCAATTTCTGCGTCACCAGCTTTGGGTGGTTGGTGCATAAATTTGAACAATAGTTGTATTGATTGGTTCTCCTTGAAGGGGGCTAGATAGCATCCTATCAAAGATAGCATTGTACATTAAAATAGATCTTAAAATGTCCTTTTGATGATGAATGCAATGTTGTTTCTCTTGATTGTGTCATTTCCAGCAGAGTAAACCATAAGATTTTCTGTTTCAAAATGGTCGATATCAGTCCATTTCAGCTAACTAATGCTTACAATATCAATCTTTATGTATTCCATTTCATTTTTAATGACTTATAATGTCCCTAGATTCATATTTCATACATCCCAAGTTTCAATTATTAATGACGATTTGAACTGTTTCTCCTCATTTTGAGTTGTGCCCCATCAGCAAATGAAGGTCCTGATAGCTATACTCGATTTGCATCATTATGGTCGACTTGCCTATGAAAAGTCAGCTCTTCCTCTTCCTCAGCCGTATTTTGAGTACTTTCCAAGTTGAAGAGCTCATCTTCTGGCACACGTTCTGACAATGTTCTTCTGTTGTTTATGGGGGGTCTAGTAACTGACAGTGTTGCTGCTATCCATAGGGTTTTCAATGGCTCATTCTTCCCATGCGGGCAGCCAATTCCTTCTTCATGGTCTGTTCTTTGTCTGGAAGCTCTTTGGGTGACCCTGCTGGTATATGAAATGCCAATCACATAGCTCCCAGTATCACACAAAACAAAAGTCACCACAGTACCACAAAATGCCAGACAAGTGATGGACCTCT
Organism: Tenrec ecaudatus; assembly: GCF_050624435.1. Lineage (NCBI taxonomy): Eukaryota > Metazoa > Chordata > Mammalia > Afrosoricida > Tenrecidae > Tenrec > Tenrec ecaudatus. The sequence goes on from NW_027458240.1 coordinate 60,033, forward strand.
ATTCTTAGTGAGGCGTGGCCTGGTGGGAGGAGTGTGCCCTTAGTTGGTTCTGATCCACTTACTGGAACAAATACTGTTAGTGCTTATTTCGTAAATGTGAAATGCATAAAAGAGACCCCCCAAAATATCCTCCAATTCAGACTTTCTGCCTTTTAAAAGAGGATAACCCACTCTGATTCAAAGTAATTGAGGTGTTTTGTTTTCCCCTCCCTCTGAGGCTACAGAGACTAGACTAATCACAGCTGAGGTGGAGCGACTGAAATGACTTAAAGCACCAGCTAGACTGGCTGTCAGAAGCAGCTACAGTCAACAGCTACAGACTGACAGAGCTGCTCAGCCAAGAGCTGAGGGTTCTCAACTCCCACTTCTACTGATGGGCACAGCCAGTGGCCTCTGGGAGTTGACTGGAACCCAGCAGCCAGCTGTGAGGAGCAAGCTAATTCATCTCAGCCTGGCCCAGGTCATCAAGTCACTGAAGGAGTATCGGGAAAGAGGGAAGAAATTTGGGGTCCCACATTTGGCCACAGACAAAAGTTGTTCTGTGTTTAGACAGTAGTTCTGGGCCTGAGTTTGGGGCAGGTGTGATGAAGGAAAGTGGGCTCCCTCCCTGCATCTGGGAACAGATGGTGGGGCTGCCCTGGAAACAGCAGGCCAGTCAGCTGGAGCAAAAAAGGCTTGGACTCTAAAGCCCTGGCAGGGCAGACTGAAGCTACCTCAACTGTTTTTTCTTAACCCAATGGCTCCTGCTACCCTCACCACCCCCAACTAGGTAAAAGGGAAGAAAGATGCATTTTCTTTACAGAGGCAACTTTCTAGAAAGGAGACCAGCCCACCAGCTGTGAAAGGTCCCCTTAAACCATTTTACTTTGAGCAGGAGGAAGAAATGTTGAGATTCCCAGAGCCACGTGGAATTGTGGATCCTCTAGTTTATGTTCCAGTGATGCAAGATCGATTTTTCTAGAGAAAGTCAAAATTCCTGTTTTCTTAAAAACCTCCTGATTTTTTCAAAGGCGATTCAATAACATTGGATAGAAGCCAGGTAGGCCAAAGAGCCCTGGTGGCACAGTGGGTTATGTGTTGGGCAGCTAACTAGAAGGTCAGTAGTTTGAAACCACCAGTCACACTGGGGGAGCGGGGGGGGGGGGGATAGGGTGGGGGTTGTGCAGAGATGAGACTTTCTAGTCCATATAGAATTTCAACCTCGGAAACCCACAGGGGCAGTTCTGCTTGGTCTTACAGGGTCACGGTGAGTTGGAATCTTCTAGATGGCAGTGAATAAGCAGGCCAACCAGAGTCCACACAGGTCCTCATTTGGCTATGGGAGTCCCAAGTCTGTGACCCTCACAGAATCGACCTTTGTGTATCGATGTTAAAAGTGAGATCCAGAGAGGGGAGCGCCTGTCCCCTTGAGGAGCAACGAGTTGACTTTCCAGTCTCCAATCTGTAGCAGACACTCCCGGTGCTCCTTCTCTTCACTCCCAAATTCCTGATTCTGTGTACTCGCCTCAGTCACCAAGGGCCAGCTCTGAAGGTCCCTTTGCTGGTGCTAGCTGAATGTGCTGAGGAACATATGCCCCTGGGAACAGCCCTGACCAGACCCCTCACTCCTTGGATGGCAAAACTCTGAGAGGCGTTTGCTACACCCTACCCCTGGAGTCTTCCTAAGTGATTAAGCAGCAGTTTCCCAGGTTTGTAATTGGATTCACAATCTATTTGTTATCGGTGGCCCTTCCCTCCACTGGCTCACAACCCCACATCATTACCTGCATGCTCAGAGTTTCCTAAATAAGCTCATTGCCTTTAAGTCTTTGACCAGGGTCTGCTTCAGTGAGAACCCAAACTAAGCCCAGGTCTGAATCGTTATGTGTCCTTCCTGCCATCCAGTTGATGCCGACTCATGGCAACTCTATAGTTTGGGGTAGAACTGCACCTGTGAGTTTCTGAGACTGGAACTCTTTTTTTTTTAAACATTTTATTAGGGGCTCATACAACTCTTATTACAATCCATACATATACATACATCAATTGTATAAAGCATATCCGTACATTCTTTGCCCTAATCACTCTCAAAGCATTTGCTCTCCACTTAAGCCCTTTGCATCAGGTCCTCTTTTTTTTAACCTCCCTCCCCACTCCCCACTCCATCATGAGCCCTTGATAATCTACAGATTGTTATTTTGTCATATCTTGCCCTCTCCGGAGTCTCCCTCCCCACCTTCTCTGCCGTCTGTCTCCCAGGGAGGAGGTTACATGTGGATCCTTGTAATCTGTTCCCCGTTTCCAACCCACTCACCCTCTACTCTCCCAGTATCGCCCTTCACACTCCTGGTCCTGAAGGTATCATCCACCCTGGATTCCCTATGCCTCCAGCTCCTATATGTACCAGTGTACAACCTCTGCCCTATCCAGTCCTGCAAGGTAGAATACGGATCATGGTAGTTGTGGGGAGGAAGCATCCAGGATCTAGGGAAAAGCTGTGTTTTTCATCAGTACTACATCACACCCTGACTGACCCATCTCCTCTCCTAAACCCCTTTGTGAGGGGATCTCCAGTGGCCATAAATGGGCTTTGGGTCTCCACTCTGCACTTCCCCCTTCATTCACTATTATATATATATATATATATTTATATATATATTTATATATATTTACACATATATACCATATACATACCATATATATGGTATATATATATTTTTTGCATAATACCTTATACCTGGTCCCTTTGGCACCATGTGATCGCACAGGCTGGTGTGCTTCTTCCATGTGGGCTTTTTTGCTTCTGAGCTAGATGGCCGCTTTTTCACCTTCAAGCCTTTAAGACCCCAGACACTATCTCTTTTGATAGCCAGGCACCATCAGCTTTCTTTGCCACATTTGCTTATGCACCCGTTTGTCTTTGCCAATCGTATCATGGAGGTGTGCAGCCAATACTGTGATTTTTTTTGTTTTTTGATGCCTGATAACTGATCCCTTCGGGACCTCGTGATCACACAGGCTGGTGTGCTCTTCCATGTGGGCTTTGTTGCTTCTGAGCTAGATGGCCGCTTGTTTATCTTCAAGTCTTTAAGACCCCAGACACTATCTCTTTTGATAGCCGGGCACCATCAGCTTTCTTCACCACATTTACTTGTTCACAAGCTTTGGCTTCAGCAGCTGTGTCGGGAGGATGAGCACTGTAGAGTGCCAATTTAATAAAAGAAAGTATTCATGCATTGAGGGAGTGCTTGAGTTAAGGCCCAAGGTCCTATCACCACCTTAATACTAAACCTATAATTATAGACACAGAGATCTATTTCCCCATACATATATATATATATATAATATATTTGCATGAAAATGTCTTTGTCTAGACCTCTATAAATGCACTTTGACTCCTAGCTCTCTCCTCCATCTCCCTTGACTTTCCTCCTGTCCCACTACCATGCTCCGTCCCAACCTGGGTTACAGCTATACCTCTTCTTTACGTAATCTTACCCTTGATCATTCCCTACCAGGCCTGCCACTTCCCCCTCACTACCATTTTGAGTCCCATGTTGTTCCCTTGTCCCTGTGTTTGTTAACACCACTTCCTTGCCCCCCCCGCACCTCCCCCTATCCCAAGTGCCCCCGGAACTGTTGGTGCTGTTGTTTTTCCTCCAGATAGTTCATCCAGCCTGTCTTATTTAGACAGACCTGTGGAGACACTAACATGCACGAAAACAAGACAGAGGAAAACAGAGCAACAGTATACAACCAGACAACAAAACAACAAAAACAAACCACTGACAAAGAACAAAACAAAACACATCAAGAAAGTAGAGCTTATAGTTAGTTCAAGGATCATTTGTTGGACCTTAGGAGTGTTTTCCAATCCAGTCTGTTGAGGCACCACAACCTGGCCCCAAAGTCCACTTTCAGCATTCCCTGGGGACCTTGACACTCCATTCCCTTGCTGTTCCACTGCACTCCACCACACTTTGCCTCGGTGTGGTGGAATCAGGTTAGGTGCAATTCGCACACTGTGTCTCCAGTGTTGTCCCCTGTATCACCCTTGGTCACTGAGGGGCATCATGTCTCATAGTGGGGCCAGCCATGTTGTTCTCTTTGTGGACTGGCTGCTCTGAGACTAGAACTCTTTAGGGGAGTAGAAAGCCTCATCTTTCTCCCTTGGAGTGGCTGGGGATTTCAAATTTGCCATTTCAGACATTGCGTTTAGCAGCCCAACACATAACCCCTATACCCCACCATAGCTACAGAAAACAATAAAGAAACAAAATCCAACAACACTCATTGCCATTGGGTGCATAACAATCCTATCGAGAGAAAATACTCTGGCCTCCTGGGTTTCCAAGGCTATAACTCTTTGTAAAAATAAAATTGTGTTATGTTTACAGTGAAAGTTTACATAACCGATTAGATTCTCATTTAACAAATTCTCTACTTGGTTAGTGACATTAGTTACTTTTTTCAATAAAAAGGAAAGCAGAATATTAAAAAAAGAACAAATGAAAACGTGTTAAAAGTAAAGACAAATGATAAGATGTTAATGTTTAACCTAATCATATCTGCAACAATACACTTTCTGATGTACTGACGGTGAGCAGGGTTTAATCCCATCCCTGGTGAATGGTCCCAGGGGATTTAATGGAGGCTTATTCTCTGTGGAATCTCTGCCAATGCATTTTGAGTTTTTATACTCATCTAAGGCTATAACTCTTTATGGGAGAAGAAAGCCTCATCTTTCTCCAAAGGAGCGACTGGTGAATTCCAACTGCTGACCTTGCAGTTAATAGCCCAACACATAACCCATTATGCCACCAGATGAGAGATTTGTCTCTGGGTGCCTTCCAATGCAAGCACTACAATTATGCAAGGAGGATATTTTTTTCTGTACTGGAGCCAGGCCAAGTCAGAACCAGTGTGTCCATGGTTTGCAGCGAAATCAGAGGAAGAAGAGGGTAGACTGTCTATAACTTCTCATAGTCCAGGGAAATGCTAGGCCTGGAAGGGGGCATGCTGGCTCAACCATGTTCAGAAAGTCTGCACACTAACCTCCCCGGCTCAAATAATTACCAGCACCATGTCTCTGAATATCACCTAAAAGCAAAATAGTGAAAGCACCATTTCCATTTCATAATACTTTTATTAAAAGTAAAGTTCAATTCAGTGATGTGAAGAAGCTGGGAAAATTATCTTTTCATTTCTTTCTTTTTCTTTCCCTCCCTTTCCCCTTCTTCTCCACAGAACTGAGAGGCAGAGGGAATAAAGGCAGCATGGCACCAACTGGAGGATACCGTGGGGTCAAGGTCACCATTTAACTCATGCTTGTCCAGTTTGGAGGGGCAACTGGATGTCCTCATTTGTGAAATTGCTTGTTAATCTTTTTGAGTTAACAAGGTATGGTAAAAAATGATTGTTGGTGTTTTTGTTAGGAAACTTCTAGTCCAGTCCAACTCATAGTGACTCAATGCATCAGTGCAGAGCTCTCTAGACCAATGGTTCTCCACCTGTGGGACCCTTGCACAGGGTGACTGTAACAAAATTACAGTTATGAAGTAGCAATGAGAATATTTTTATGGTTGTGGAGGTCACCACAACATGAGGAACTGTATGAAAGGGTTGTGGCATTAGGAAGTTTGAGAACCACTGCTCTAGGCTTTTCTATGCTGTAATCTTTACAAGAATGAGTTGCCTGGCTTTTCTTCCAAGAACAGAGCCACTGGTGGGTTCAAACCTTCAACCTTTTGGATAGCAGCTGAGCACTTAACCATTGTGCCTCCAGGGCTCTTTGATAAACTCTATTAGAGGGTCTTAACCATTGCAACCCCATGGATCCTTTTGGCATTTAGGAAAGGCTATGGAACACCTGCCCACTCCCCAGAATAATATTTCCAAATACCTCCAATGAAATACAGAATCACAAAGGCACAAATTGTATTGAAATGCAGTGATAAAAATAAAAGACATTGGATTTGTGGCAAATATACATGTTAATAAAAACATTAAATATGATCTGATAGTGGGTCTAATAAACCAAACCAACACCATTGAGTTGATCCTGACTCACTGTGACCCTATATAAAATTCCTCAGGCTAAATCTGTACAGGAGCAGATCATCTCACCTTCCTCTCAGTGAACAACTGGTGCCTTTGAACTGCCAACCTTGAGGTTACCTGCCCAACGGCTCACCCACAGCGTCACCGTGAGTTCTAGATAGTGATGAGCATGAACTGTACTCAACGATGGCTGCAACGACTAGCATGGGGTGTGAAAGCATGTAGAATTTCTCTCGGTGGTAATCGCATGGCTATTCTGAACACAGCTGTGGACATGCTAAACTGCCCTGCGAGCTTAGGGAAACTAACTCAACCAGGATTGTCCCTCATCCAATTTGACATTGCTCCCCAGCCTGCTGGGGCTCAGTGGCTCAGTGTTAGGGTCCCTTGTCTAGATACCAGGGCTGGCATGGAGAAAGTCATTCCTCTGCAGCCTTCTAGTGTGTGGGGGAAGATATTAGTGTTAAGCCTTGGCAGGAAATTGCTGGATTTTCCTGGCAGCCACATTCTTAATAACCATTTACTGGATACATATTATATTCTGAGGGTAAATTGGTGGTTCAGTTGTAGAATTCTCCTTTTTCATGTGGGAGATCTGGGTTTGAGTCCAAGACAATAAAACTCATGTGCATCCAACACTCATTTGTCAGGGGGATGCTTGGTTATTGCTGAGGTACTGAACTGATTCTGTGTTGCTATGATACTGAAATGGGGAAGCTTGGTTGGGTGCGGCTTTGAGACTGAACCTGTTTCTGTGATGTGTCCAGGCTAAGATGAGCGATGAAGAAAAGCGTGGCTTTATTCTTCTGAAAACCAGTTAACGAAAACCCCTGTGAATCACAATCTGATGCACAACCAAAGAGATGGTGCAGGACCAGAGAGAATATTGCCCATGGAGTCACTGGGAGCTGGTTGTCACAGTGAGTTGGAATGGAGGCTGACTCAACAGCAGCTAACAACCATTGTGTTCCAGCCACTCGATTTGCTTTAAAAATCTAGCTCAGCCTTCTGGTACATGGAAGTGATTAATCATGCCTACTTTATAGCACACCGTGAACCCTGATCAATGTCAGGCCCTGCTTGTGTTTTGTCCCTCCTTTTCCACATTCACATCACTTCCATTCCCCTCTTCAGACTAATACCCTCTGCTGGGTGCTTGGTGTGTGTGTGTCCTTATAGGCATACAGCCATGTGCACTAGACCATGCTGCTTGGTGAATGGGCTTTCAGCTTCCATGAATGGTACTGCAATATAAATCTCATTCCGTTTTTGACCTTTTCAACTCCTTGCAATGTCATTAAGAGTTATTGCCATGCTGCATATCAATTGTATGTGCTGCTGCCTGCCACTTGGTCATGAGCAATCATCATCTTTCTTTTGTTTCCTTCTTCAGTTGTCTGTTGATTGGCATCCAATTCAGCTCCAACTCTTCTCTACTGCAGGTATCAGTGTGGTGACCATTCTTGTAAAAATGTCCCAAGGGCCCTGTGAATTGGATAAATAGCTTGGCCTATATACCCAGGAATTATGTGTTGGGCTGCTAACCCCAAGGTGAGCAGTTCCAACCCACCAGCTATTCCATGGAGCAAAGAGAGGCTGTCTGCTGTCGTAAGAATTTAGTTTTGTTAACCTAAAGCAGCAATTCTACTGTGCCTTGTAGGGTTGCTAATGAGGAAGAATCAACTGGGGTTTTGTTTGTTTTTCTACATCCAGGAGAGAGCTTTGATGGGGGAGATATTAAGTGCTTGGCTGCTAACCCAAAGGTCAGTAGTTTGAAGCCGTCTTCCACGCACTGTGGGATAAAGGCATGGCTGTCTACTTCCCAATAGAAGCCTTGAAAACATCATGGGACCATTCAGCTTTGTTTGATATGGTCACGAGGAATGAAAGTCAACTCAGTGACTGCGCTTCTTTGGTTGTACGCCCAGGAGGGGCTCACTAGGTCCTAGGGTCCATTCAATGGACTTTCACTAAGCTCTGCCAGATTGCTGTGCAGCAAACCTGCATCATTAGCAGTGTTTCTCTGCTTTCTCCGGATCTCCAATGACACTTGGTATGTTTGACTTTCTAACTGTTGCCCGTTTGATGGTTTTAAAAGGCCAAGCACAATAAACTCATCTATCCCAGGCACTTTCTGGTTCTGTAGCAGATTCTTAGGGTTGCCATGCCACATTCCTTTGATCCATCTCTGACACCATCTCACTGCCTTCCAGTCAATACCGACTCATAGCGATCCTGTGGGGCAGTGTACAATTGCCCCCTGCGAGTTTCAAACACTACAACTCTTTATTGGAGTAGAAAACCCCATCTTTCTTCCTTGGAGCTAGTAGTTTTGAGCTGCTGACCTTGAAGTTAGCAAACCAACTTGTAACCACTGCACTTCCAGGGCTCCTCCTGATATCCATCATAGCAGTGGCGAACGGCTCTATGTAAGTGCAGGCTCCTGCTGAAATGGTGTCTTATCACAACTGTGCAGCACGCAGCTCTCCATGTCCTTCTGACTCGAAGCCTTTTCAAAGGCATGGAAAGCCAAACCCAGGAAGGTAGGAGAGGTCACCTTACTAGGAGGAATGCTCAACACCACTACAGGCGAAGAAGAGCCCAGCCTCCTGTTTCTGGTAGACAATTCTAGGACAGAACCCATGTTCCTCAGAAGTCCTGGGGGAATCAAGCCCCTGTATCCTACATTAAAAGCCTCAACACCCCGTTCCCATTGTGATTGCTTCTCCCCCTAACTCAGTCTTGCGTCCGCTTTCCTATTCCCACTCCCTGCCATCAGATCTCAAATAGACTCCCTGCACCCAGGCCTGAGGAATAAGCTCGGCATGCACGGGCACTCAGTCAAAGACACACATATTACTCTGAATCTCCAAAAGAACCCTGTGGGCTACGTGTGTAATCCCCAGTTCACAGATGAGAAATGGATTGAAAAACAGTGACACACCAATGATCACACAGGCAAGGGTTCAAGTCTGTGTCTATCAGTTATTCTTTTATTCAAGTATGCCTGAGAAGACTGGGTCTTAACACTTGAGCAATCTTCTTGGAAGAATAAGGCAAACTACAGAAAACACAAAATGAATATCGCTTTTGTTCGTTTATCCATTTGCAAAAGACATAATACCTATAGTGCTAAGAATAGTATTCAAAGTATCTATTACTACCCCCTCAAAGCTTACATACTAGTCACCAAACTCAAACAAATACAATGCTATCAAGTTGATTACAACTTATAGCAACCCCATATAGGGCTTCCAAGACTGTAAATCTTTACAGAAGCAGAGAGTTTCACTTTTCTCCCGCTGAGTGACTGGTGCATTTGAACTACTGACCTTGTGGTTAGCAGCCCATTGCTAAATGATTAGTTCCATAATCATTACGCTTACTTAACTCTACATTCTTTTAATTATTTCTCTATCAGTCCAAATTGCATCTGCATACATGGGAAAAAAACAAACCGACTCTAGTGGTCTAATCACAAAAGCTTCATTTTTCTTATATTAACAGAAAAAATACCAAACCAGTTGCCACTGAATTGATTCTGATTTACAGTTACCCCATATGATTCAGGGTAGAACTGTGCTCCATGAAGTTTTCAAGGGCTGAATTTTTAAATGTAGATTGCCAGGTTTTTCTTCCAAGGCATCTTTGGCTTAGCAGTGAATTGTGTTAACCCTTTGCACCACACAGGGGTTTGTCTTATACAATAGTAAGTTGTGAAATAGGTAGCCTAGGTCTGGCATATTTGCTCAGGGACTCATCTTGGATATAGGAGAATGCATGCTTTTTGGTCTGCCAAACTCATGTAGCCTATGTGACTCTCCCATCTTTCAATATTCTGACTAGGGAGCATGACAGCAGAAGAGCCAAGGACAAAAATGAAATGGGTTATGCCAGACAAGTGTTTTGCCTTAAACAACAACAAAAACTTTCTGGGGAGTCCTACTCAGTATCTTTCACCTACACATATTTGGCCCAAACTGGGTCAAATGTTTATGCATAGCTGCAAGGCAGCCTAGGAGTGAGCGATTTAAGTAGGTACATTATCACCCTAAACAAAATTGAGCTTCTATTAGTAGTAAGAATGAGAAAAATGGATACTGTTTAGGCATATAGCAGGGTTGGGTAGAATTCTATTTTGTGTCTTAATTTATATTTTGAATGAACTCAGAAAAAGTCATAGAGAGTAGAACAAAGGGATGGATGTGCATCCAACCACCTCAACTACTCATTTCTTTTCATGCTCTCCCTCTAGCTTCCCTGAATAGTTCTTGGTTACACATTGGGCTGCTAATTGCACGGTCGGTATTTTGAAATCACCGGCTGCTCTTCGGGAGAAAGATGGGACTCTACTCTGTAAAGAGGTACAGTCTCAGAACCTCACAGGTACAATTTTACCCATGTCCTGTAGGGTCGATATGAGTTAGCATTGATTCAATGGCAGTGAGCTTGGTTTGGATAGATCTGTAGAATCTTAGGATGGAATAGTTTGAATACACAGAAAAAAATTCAGTGGAATCATAACCCTCCAAATAATTACCCTCTAAAGCCACAAAGATCAACTGTGTCCAGCATGGTGACAGTTTAGCATATGACATGGGGACATTGCTCATATCCCAGTGTTGTTAATCAACAAAAACTCACACACTGCCACTTATAGTGACCCTATGCACAATAGAATAAAAGCCTTTCTAGTCCTGTGACATCCTCACAATGGTCATATTTTAGCCTATTGTTACAGCCACTGTGTTGATCCATCTCATTCCGGGTTTACCTGTTTTTTGATGATGCTCTACCAAGTATTTTGTCCTTTTCTAGGGACTAATTTCTCCTGATACCATGTTCAAAGTATATGAAATGAAGTTTTACCATCCTCACTTCTAAAACACATTGTGGCTGTACTTCTTCAGGGACAGACCTCTTTGTTCTGCTGGGCATTCGTGGTATATTCAATATTATTTGCAACATCATATTTTAAAGGCATCATATTTTCTTCAGTCTTCCTTAATTATGGTCCATATTTCACATGCATATGTCAAACATTACCATCAAGTCTATTGTTATTCATAGTGACCATATAGGGTTTCCAAGGCTGTAAATCTTTACAGGGTCAAATAGCTTCCTCTTTCTTCTGTGGAGCAGCAAGTGGGTTGAACCACCAACCTTGCTGTGAGTCATCCAACCCATACCAGACACTGAAATTAAGACTCCTTTCACATGCATCTAAGGTGATTAAAAATATCAAGGCTAAAAGCAGGCATAACTTGCTAATCCCCAGAGTAAAACATTTGCTCTTTCACATTTTAAAGAGGTCTTTTACAACAGATTTTTCCAATGAAATACGTTGATTTATTGACTGCTGCTTCTGTGAGTATTGATTGTGGGTCCAAGTAAAATAGAGTTTAGCTACATTTCTCTATTTGTAATGATGTTGTGTGTTTATATTTGTCAAGTTGAGAAGACATTTGTATTCTTAGTGTTGAAGACTAATTTATATGAGCTTTATCAGTAAGTACTTCAAGGCCTATTGACTTTCAGCCAGTAAGATTGGGTCATCTGCATAACACAGGTTGTTAATGATTCTTCCTCCAATTCAGATGCCTCAACTTCTTCATACAGAGCAGCTTCTCAGATTATTTGAATAAGTATAGTGTGATAGATAGGTAGGTTTATAGTGCCAACCTGGCCAATAAGAACATGTGGGATTAATAAGTTCGCAGTTTGATTCGTGGGCAAAGAGATAAATGGCTCAGCAAGCCACACCTATCTCTCAGTTGCTCTCTGGTGATCAGACCAGTGTGTGGCTGCCTTACCTAGTTCTGCAGTTTGCTGCCTGGCTGTACTGCCATATTTACTGTTGCATGGAAGTGAGTTAAACTGAGTCCTCTGTACTGCTATGTGGACTAATTAGCTGTTATATTCCTTCGTGTTCTATCTATCTATCAAATCATAAATGTCCTGGTTTTGTTTCTCTAGAGAACCCTGTCTAACACATATGGTGAAAGGATATAACCACAACACACACTCTCCTGATTTTAAACCACGCAGTATCCCCTTGTTCTATTCGAACCACTTCCTGTTGGTTTATGTACAGGTACCACAGGAGCACAATTAAATGTACGGGAATTCCCATTGTTCTCATATGTATTCATATGCTACCCAAAGTTTGTTATGATACACAGTAAAATCCTCTGCATAGTCAATAGTACATAAGTAAGCATTTTCCTTGTATCCTCTGTTTTCAGCCAAGGTCCATCTGAAATCAGCATTGATATACCTTGCCTCATGCCCTCTTTTAATACAGCCTGGATTTCTGGCAGCTTCCTGTTGACATATTGCTATAACTACTTTTAAAGTTATCTTCAATAAAATTGTACTTGCATGTCATATTAATGTTACTTTAAATTAATTTGCAGATTTTGTTGCGTCATATTTCTTTAGAATGGACACAAATATTAATTACTTCCAGTTGGTTGGCCAGATAGCTATCTTCCAAATTTCTTGACATGGACTATCACTGCATGAGCGTGTTGAAATATTTCCATTCCTATCCCTTCCTTGCTTTTCACTAATGCTTACATTGCAGCTTCAACTTCTTCTTGGCCTTTTGAACTAGTAGAACCTCAACTAATTCTTGGGTACAGAGACTCTGTATACTCCTTCCATGTTCTTTGGATTCTCCCTGCATCATTCAATAGTTTGATAAATAATCCTTCAACATTTTTAGTCCAAGGCTTGGATTTTTTCTTCTGTTCTTTCAATTTATGATATGCTGACTGTACTAATTCCTTTTGCTTTCCTAATTCCAGGTCTTTACACGTTACAATATAATTCTTTACTTTATCTTCTCAAGCTGGCCTTTCAAATTTTTCTGTTCAACTCTTTTATTTCATCATTTCTTCCATTTGCTTTAGCTGCTTTAGGTTCAAGAGCAAGTTTCACAATCTCCTCTGATATCCACTGTAGTATTTTCTTTCTTTCCTCTATTATTAATGATCTTTTTGAGGAGCCCCCAATAAAATAATTTATGATAAATAAATAATAGCCCCAGTTGACATGACAAAAAAAAAAAAGATTGATGACCTTGATGCTATTTCACAAGTCTTCTGGTAGCTGATCATTAATGTTCAATATGTCCGAACCATTCTTGAGATAGGCTCTAAATTCAGGTGAGATATTGTGATAGTAAGGTTTGGTGTCAATTTAGTTTGACCAGGATCTTCAGAAGGTGCAGGTCACAGTCTCCTTGGGGGTGTGACCTATTTCATAGCTATAAGTAGACTGTGGAGAATGGGCTCACTCTTTTTCTTCCTGATGAAAAGACCCTGGACCCTACGTCTGGCTTCTTGGGATGGCAATCACCATGAGACCTGCTGACCCTAAGAGCTGTCTGTGGCCTGCCAACTGCCTGTTGACTTTGGATTCTCCCAACTCTGCCTCCACCAACCTGTGGTTTTCCTGTTTCTTGGGCTATTCCTCCAACAGCTTCATGAGTCTGGAAGGGCCTCTAGTTTGCATCTGATTTATGGGCTGGAGTTGGACTGGGGTTTCTTGTTGTGTGGACTTCTTAATGTAAAATTCTTTATTGATATAAATTTCCTTCTTCTACATGTATCAGTATCACTGGTTTGTTTCTCTAGAAACCCCAACCGACCACAGATATAATGTAGGCTGTATTTGGGCTCTTTTGCGTTCTTATTTTAATTTTCTTCAGGTATGACTTGAACTTGCATATTAGTAATTGATAGTCTGTTACATAGTTGGCCCCTGGTCTTATTTTGTCTCAATGATATTGAGCTTCTCTATCATGTCTTCCCACAGATTTAATCAGTTCCATTCCTGTGTATTCCACATGTATATATGCCGCTCCTGTTGTTGAATAAAGATGTTTGCAACGAGGCAGTTATTGCTCTTGCAGAATTTTTTCATGCATTCTTCAGCTTCTTTTCGATCCCCAAAGCCATAGTTTCTAATTACTCTTCCTTCCTTTTTGTTTCCATGTGTGCATTCCAATTGTCAGCAATTATTAATGCATTTTCAGTACATGTGTGATCAATTTCAGACTAAAGAAGTTGGTACAATTCTTCATTGGCTTTAGTGGTTTGTGAGAAAATTTGAATAATGGTTCTATTAACCGGCCTTCCTTGTGTGTGAAGATAGATATTATTCTGTCACAGGCAGCATTGCATTTCAAGATAGATCTAGAAATGCTCTTTTTGAGGATGAAAGAGACATTCTTTTGAATTTGTCATTGTCAGCATAGTCATTCTTATCATTTTAAGATTCAAAGGGACTATTTCAACTCACCAATGCCTAGGATACTGATCTTTATAGGTCAGATTCCGTTTTTTATGATTTCCAATTTTCCTAGATTCTTAATTTGCACGATTCATGTTCTGATTATTAATGAATGGTTGCAATGATTTTTCTCATTTTGAATTATAATCCATCAGCAAATGAAGGTGCCAGAAAGCTTTAGTACACTTTGTTGCTAGATGCCTTCAAGTCAGTTCTGTCTCATAATAATGCCTACACAACAGAATGAAACATTGCCTGGTCCTGCTCCATACTCAAAAATTTTGTTATGTTTGAGCACATTGTTGTAGGAATTGTCTCGATCCATTTGATCGGGTGTCTTCCTCTTTTTGCAACCCCTCCACTGTAATGTGTATGATGTCCTCCAGGGACTGGTCTGTCCTGATAACATCTGCAAAGTACAGGAGATGAAGTCTCGCCATCCTATCTGCCAAGGAACATTTAGCTGCACTTCTTCTCAGACAGATTTGTTTGTTCTTCTCTCCACCCATGGTACTTTCAGTATTTTTTTTGTCAGTACCTTAATTCAAATGCACCAGTTCTCCTTCAGTCGTTCTCATTCAATGTTCAAATTTCACATGCATAAGATGTGGCAGAAAATACCATGCCTTGGGCCAGGCGCAACTTAATCCTAAGTGAAATTCTTGATCTTCCGTACTTTAAAGTGGTTATGTGCAGTAGATTTGCCTAATGCAATATGTTATTTAGTTTCTTGATTGTTGTTTCCATGAGCATTAGTTGTGAATCTAAGCAACACCAAATTCTTGATAACTTCAATATTTTCTCCATTTATTATGATGTTATCTCCAGCTCCTGTTGTGAGGTTTTGAGTTATCATTAAGGTGGACTCTACTTTGAGGAAGCTCTCTTTCTCGGTGATATTTTGATTGTTTTGCAATCTGAGGGGCTCATTTTCTGGCATTATATCAGACAATATTTTACTGCTATGCAGAAAGTTTTCAATGGTGAATCCCTCAGAAGTGGACTGATTGTTTTGTCGTCCTGTCAGTTCTTAGTCTGGAAGCTGTGTTGAAATCTGTTCACCGTGGGTGATCCTGCCTGGTATTTGAAGTACTAGTGGACTAACTCCCAGCATTACAGCAAAGCACAAGCTACCACAGTGCAGCAAATTGACAGATGGGGCGGGGGAGGGGAGTTGTCATTGTTAGACACTGTTAATTTGGCTCTAACTCATAGCACCCACATCCTGTTTCCTCACAGTGAATGTTGGAGACCGTTTTTGCAGCCAGTATGCCAATTCATCCCATTGAGGACCTTCTTCTTTTTTTCACCACTCCAATTTATCAAGTATGATATCCTTCTCTAGGGACTATGCTCAGCTGTTAACATGTCCAAAGTATGTGATATGAAGTCTTGCCATTCTCACGTCTAGGAAGCATTCTGGCTCTACTTCCGCCAAGAAAGATTTGTTCCTTCTTCTGAAAGTCCATGGAATATTCAATATTCTTCACCAGCATCATAATTCAAAGACATCAACTTTTATTTTACCTTTCATAATTATTGTCCATTTTCAAGTACATATGAGGTGATTGAAAATGCCATAGTATGATAGTTATATAATTTTATGTCAGTTTGAAGATATGTAAAAGTGTAAGGTTGGTATCCAATCTGTCAATCACACCATAGCCTGATGGTGCCTCTTTGTGGCCATGGCCTTCTCATAAGGAGGGCCCTGGGAACCTCCCCTTCTTTTTGCATTCACCTGACTGCTCCCTGCCCACGTTGAGAGCTGCCAGAGTCTTGCCATGCTTCCATCGACCTTGGGTCCACAAGACATTGCAATCACTGGCCTTTGACATCCCTGCATTCTGCATCATTGCATGTAACTGCGTAAATTGGAAAGGAACTTATGGGCTAGTGTTGGACTAAGGACTTGAGTTGGACTGGCCTGGGATATTTCCTTGAAATAGAAATACTATAATGACTTCTTTATAGAAAACTATTTATTGCACATATATGAGTGGCACTTGATTTGTGTCTCTAGTCAGCCTGGCTTACATCCAGTTCACTGCCATCAAGTTGATTCCAACCCTTAGCAACTCTATAGGACAGGGGAGAGATATCCCTGTGGGTTTCCAATACTGGAACTTTGTATGGGAGCTGAACTGTTGATCTTGTGTTGAGCTACCCAACTGGGTTGGTTCTGACGCATTATATTTGTAACCACTATACCACTAGGGCTCAGCTGTGCCTTATTCTTCAAAGTGACATCTTTTAACACTGGAAATTGGTTTTCAGCAAGATCTACCAGTGTACTCGGTCATATGACTAATTTTCTTTTTACACTGTTTTGATTGTGATGTGAGGGAAAATCTACAGAGTATATTGATTTTCCTTACAATTCATGCAATGTTTTATGATATTGATTGCAATACCTACAATGCAATACTACTTTTCCTATTCCCTCCCTTTGTTTGTCGTTTCCATTGGTCTTTCGTTCCCATTCCTTCCTGCCTTCTGAGTAACTCCCTGACAAATGCTGGGCTCTGAATTGTACATCGTTGACAGTATAGGTCTCCTATTTGGGGGCTGAAAGTTGAGCCATGGAGGTGAGGTCAGGTGTCAAATGGGAATTCCACTAGTGCCTATCATATCCTAAGGTTAGTCTTCTTATTTTGAGTTCTACATTTTCCCAAGTTGATCCAGGGCCTACTACTGTGAGTACCCTCAGAGCAATCTGCAGTGAGAACCCTATGCTATCTTGGTCTTCTGGACTCAGCGCTGTGGAGCCTGGGCTTCATGTGGTCAGTGAATCCCTTTCATCTTCTTTTGATGCTATCTGTGTAATTCTGTATTTTGAATCTCTTCAATTTTTTCAGCTAGTGAAATGCACATGCTTTTCATTTTTGCTGTCCTAATTCCAGGTCTTTGCACCTTTTAATATAATTCTTTATTCCATCTTTTTGAATTCCCCTTTGAAATTTTATGTTCAGCTTCTTTATTCAGCGTCTTTACGTCATCAATTATTTCTATATTTCTCTCTCTCTCTTTTTCGTACTTCATCATTTCTTTCATTGGCTTCAGCTACTCCACATTCAACGTGACATCCATTTTGTCTTTTCTTTAGTTTCTATCTTTTTAATTATCTTTGAATTTCTTTATTTATGATGTTCTTGATATTATTGCAGAACTCGTATCATTTCAGGTGATTTGTGTTCAATGTGTCAACTTTCTTCTTGAAGTATCCTCTAATTTAGATGAGATATACTCAAATTCATACTTTGACTCTTGGGGACTTGTTTCAATTTTATTTGAATTCAAGTTGAATTTGCCATTGATGGTTTGTTCCACAGTTGGTCTCCAGTCTCGTGACTGATGATATTGAACTTCTTTATACCGTAAATACTTGAGTATAAGCCGAGTTTTTTTCTGCACATTTTTTATGCTGAAAAAGCACCCCAGCTTTGGGGGGTAAAATTAGTTGCCTTGGGTTATACTCGAGTATATATAGTAGTTTATTTCAACAGATGTAGTTGATTTAATTCCTGTGTATTTCTATCCAATATACATGATCCATGTCTATGGTTACTGTTTACATCACTGAAAAATAAATGTTCAATCAATAAGCCATCCTTATTGGAATATTCTGTCATGAGATCTCCCATGTGGCTTCCATCCCCATGGCCATATTTTCTAACTAGTGATCCTCCTCCTTAGTTTCCAATTTTTGCATTCAAGTCATCAGTAATCTTGATTGCATGTTTCATCAATTTCAGACTGAAAAGGTTGGTAAAAATCCTCAATGGCTTTATTGTTAGCATTAGTGGTTGGTGTGTCAATTTGAATAATAACTTTATTAATTATTCATCCTTGTAGGTGTAATATATCCTACACCTAACAATGGTGAACATTGGAATCGATGTTGAAACATTCTCTTTTTTAACATGAAAGTCATCCATTCCTTTCAAATTTGTTTCTCTGGTATGTAAACCATATTATTATGACATTCAAAATGGCCAATACCAGTCTATTTCAGTTCAATAACACCTAGAGTGTTTGATCTTTATGTGTTCCATTTTGTCATGGGTTCCAATTTTTCTAGATCCATATTTCATGCATCCCATCTTCTTGTTAGTGGTTATTGCAGTACTGCTGTTTCTTCTCATTTTGAGTCATTGCCACATCAACAAATATAGGTCCTGAAAACTTTATATCACTAAGGTCAACTCTACTTTGAGGAGACAGCTCTTCCCCAATTATATTTTGAGTGTCTTCCAACTTGAGGGGTTCATCATCCTGCACTATATGAAAAAATATTCCACTGCTATCAATGTGCTCCACAAACACCACTATTTTTTTCAGATGTAGATTGGCAGGTTATTCTTTCTAGTCTATTTAGCTTGTAAGCTTTTCTGAAAATTTTCCACCACGGGTAACTATGCTTGTGTTTGAAATACCAGTGGTATATCTCACAAGTTATGATAGTGCAAGAACCTGACATGTCTGACAACTTGGCATGCTAGCCTAATTCCGAATGGCCAGCATATCTCTCTTCCTGCTTTCTCTAGTTTCTGTAGACCACTGTACCTGAGCATGCATGGCTTAGGAGGTTGTGGAGTTAATTCTTGCTTCCTGGAGTAACCCTTAACCAATGACCCATAGGAGTTGTTGGACAAATAGCCACACTCCCTCACATTCTGGGCAGAATAACTAGTGGATTTTCTAGAGTGTCTCCAATAAGATTAACCTCCAGTTGCTCACTATTTTAAATTGTTTGATAATGTACTTTTCATTGGCTGCCTTCTTTCCCTTTTCTGTTTCCCATTTCCTTATTGATATCTCCCCCCAAAATGGCTTAATTAAAACCTTTGTCTCAGGATCTAATCCTATGGGGAACCAAAACTCAATCACACAAGACATTTGTCAAATCATGGACTTAGTGGTTATATCTATTATATGTGTAGGTCATGGAAGAGGAGAATTCATACCATCACTTTGAATAGTCATTCGGAGTGCCAACTGGGTCCCCAGCATAGATCCTGGACATCAAAACTCACTGTTTCCTGCATCATAACACTTCCTTTTAGACTTCTGTCATTCAAAAAACTCAACAAATAGCTTGCTGTCTCACTTCAAATTGTGTAGTGTGCAAATATGGCTATGTTTTCATTGTGTGTTTAGCACTGGACAAATCAGCTTTGACCAGGAAGGTGAAGTCATGTGGAGAAAAAAACCAAAAACACTAGCAGCTGTGTGTTGTGGAAGAAAACCCTGTGGATAAAGTGCAATTTTTAGGGAACAGAGACCAGCAAGAAAAACCAATAAGTGTCCACTGTTCTGATGTTAAGGAGAACCCTGGTGAGGCAGTAATTAAGCACTTAAGGGCTAATCAATCAGCAGTTCAAACCCCCCATCTTCCCCAAGGAAGAGTTACGATGTGGCAGTCTGACCCCCTTAAGATTTACATTTATTACCACTACCAACTGATCTGAGAGGGATAGCATTAGGGAATCCTGAATAGCATTCTTAACGAGCTCTAATGGCAGAGTGGACTCCTCATTGAGCTCCTAAACACAAAGTAAGTGGTTCTAACCTATCAGTTGGTCCATGTGAGATATATGAGTTTGTCTGCTCTGGTAAAGATTTAAGCCTTGGAAAATGAAAGTGTGAAGTTCTATTCTATCTTGTAGGGTCTCTATGAGTCAGCTTCAACACAATGATAATGAGTTTGCTTTGGAATTTTGGGATAGAAAGGAGAAATATGTGCAACAAAGTTTAAACTTATTTTAAAAGTTCAGGGGTATTGCTCAGAGAGAGATTCTTGGAACCCACAAGACTGTTGTCCTTAGGCACCTTCAGATCTGGAACTGAACTCACTCCCTTGGCTCAATCTTCAGCCAAACAATAGGTAGATCTATAAGGTAAAAAGTAACACTAATCAACTATTTGAATCAAAAGGATATAATTTATTCAAAGATAAAGTTCAGAACGGTCAGGAAAGAAGGGGGAATGGAAACAGGAACTACAAGGAGGAAGTGCAATAAGTGATATTACGTTGAGCAGACTGCAGTCAATATCATGAAGCAAAATATGTGTGAACTGTCACATGGAAAACGGATGTATTCTGTAAACCTTCACTCATCTCACAATAAAGAGATTTTTTTTCAGCCTTGGAAACCTATGAGGCAATACTATTCTGTCCTATAGGGTACCCATGAGTTGAAATCAACTCAGTGGCAATGGGATATTGATGCTGATGCTTTCTTCCGATTCTAAAAAATAGGGTTATTAGCAATTATTGTGGAAATAGCATGAATGAGACTATGTAAATGGGGTTGGTTACAGATAAATTCTTGTAAATGTTAAAGGATAAGTGATTCAGGATGGACTTACCCAAAAAGAGAAAATTATTGCAAGATTTTGTTCCAGGGATAAAATAAAAATAGGCTTCCTGTGGGTAAGACTTAAGCCTATAGATATGGAATTTAAGGAACTGGTATTCCATGATGGTCACCTTCCCGACACAATCACTCAAGACAAAAAGTGGGTGTATAAACAAATGAGGTGAAGAAAGCTTATGGAGCCTATCTATCAAAAGATAGTGTAGGGTTTTAAAGACTAGAAGGTTCAAAAGTGGCCATCTAACTCAGAAGCAATAAAGCGCACATGAAAGAAGCACACCAGCCTGTGTGATCACAAGATGTAGAAGGGATCAGGTATCAGGCATAAAGAACAAAAAGAATCATATCATTGTGAATGGGGGGGGTACAGTTAGGGGATCCAAGATCTATCTGTAGGCAACTGGACAACCCCTTACAAAAGGGTCGCTGGGAAGAGATGAGCCAGTCAGGATGCAGTGTAGCAACGATGAAACATATAACTTTCCTCTCGTTCCTAAATTCTACCGCGCCCACTATCATGATCCCAATTCTACCTTACAAACCTGGCTAGACCAGAGAATATACACTGGTCCATATAGGAACTGGAAACACAGGGAAACCAGGACAGATGACCCCTTCAGGACTGGTGCTGAGAGTAGCAATAACAGGAGGGTGGAGGAAAGGTGGGGTAGAAAGAGGGATCTGATTACAAGGATCTACATATAACCTCCTCCATGAGGGAGGGACAACAAAAAAGTGGGTGACGGTAGATGTCATACAGTGTAAGATAGGACAGAATAATAATTTATAAATTATCAAGGGTCCATGAGGGTGGGGGAGGGGGAAGGAGGGGAAATGAGGAGCTAATACCAAGGGCTCAAGTAGAAAGCAAATGTTTTGAGAATAATGATGGCAACAAATGTACACAGTGGATTTATGTATAGATTGTACTAAGAGTTGTAGGAGCCCCCAATAAAATGATTCTTTTTAAAAAACCTCAAAGAGCAAAACACACTATGGTTTATTGTACACCAATGATACTTAAATAAAATTACATAAAAGAGCGGAAAAAGAAATGGAATTTAAGGTAAAGAAAGTATTCCCTTTGAAGACCATATTGCAAATATATATTTAGGCAGGCAATTAGATAAAGACATTTTAAGTCTGGGCTTCTATACCTGCCATCTGTCTGTTATGAAAAGTATAATTAGCAACTAGAATCTCTCATACAAAATCAACTCAATATGGTCTTTCTGGTCTGACTTCCGTGGTGTTCTACTGTGCTTTGATGGAGCTCATCATATCATGACTCTATAACAAGATTGAGGAGTTATTTGCATTCTTATGTGGAAGGTAAATCTGTTTGGCCATTCTGTTAGACTAGTTCATTTTCTTTCCTACCATCCCATCTGCCATTTTAATTCAAAACAAGGAGAAAGGCATGTATGTGCCTTTTGAGGAAGGAGAAGATTTTGGTGTGGAAGAAATTCTCTTCTAGACTGCAAGGTAAGTATTTACCCCCTCTAGCCCTGTTGGAGGAAGGGAAAAGGAAGAGAGACAAGGCAAAGAGAACAACCTAGTTAGCTTCGTGCCTCCTTACTTTACCTGGTGATTGAGGGGAATATCAGTGACTATGGACCTGTTGTGCTCCCCATTTGGAAGCATGAAGAATAGAGGCTGCCAGGCAGAGCAGCCCTATGGGAAGTCACTGAAGACAAACATATAGAGAGTGCCATCAAGTCTACTGTGATCCATGGAGACCTTATATGAAATGGAATGGAGTGCTGTCTTATCTGGCACCATTGTCACACATTCCTGAATGTTGAAGTCCATTGTTGCAGCGATTAGGTCAATCTGCCTCAACAAGGATCTTCCCTGTCCCTCTATTTCATCAAATATGGTGTCTTCCTCTAGCAATTGTCCACTGATAGTGTGTCCAAAACACATTAGTCAGTCAGTGTTCTCTTGTGATCCATAAGGTTTTCTTTCAGTAATTTTTGGAAGTGGACGGTCAGGCCCCTCTTCCTTGTCTGTCTTAGTCTAGAAGCTTCACTGAAACCTGTCCACCATGGGCAATCCTGCTGGTATTTGAAATTCTGGGAACAGAGCTTCCAGCATCATAACAATACACAAATCATTATAGTACAACCAACTTTCAGATGAGTGGAGGATATCTATATCTAAATCTATATCTAAATCTATATCTAAATCTATATCTAAATCTATATTTAAATCTATATCTAAATCTATATCTATATCTATATCTATATCTATCTCTATCTCTATCTCTATCTCTATCTCTATCTATATCTATATCTATAGATAGATAGATATATGGAGGGAGAGAGTAAAACTGGCAATGCAGTCTGATTAGGCAGTATTCTGATGATCTGCTGCTAACAGAAAGTATCCCCACAATTAAGATCTTAAAGTAATGATAATATCAATTTTGCTCACAAATCTGCAATCTGGGCAGAGCTCAGTGAGGACACTAGTTTTGGCTTCATCAAGCATTAGCTGGGGTAGCTCAAAGACAGAGGCTGCAGCTCTCTTAAGACTCACTCCCTCACACGACTGATACTTCTATTGGTTGGAGCTCAAGAAGAACCCTATATGTGACATTTTCATTTGGCTTGGTCTTCCTTGCAATATCCTGACAGGGTCCCAATGCTGAACAACCCAATACGACCAGGTGGAAGTCACAGAGCAACACTTCTGCCATAGTCAAAGGCCTGCCAAGATGCAAGGAAGAGGGAAAGCAGGCCCTATTTCTGGAAAAATGAACACAAATTCATCTTGTAACAAGAGAATGTGCGATGTGCAACATTAGGACAGTCATCTTTGAAGGACACAACCTGCCACGAGCCAAGATACAGAGACAGATTTCTACGAAAGCGGAAGGGCAGGACTTATACTTAAAGATAAAGCCACAGACTTCATAGGACAATAGCAATAGGGAGACAAGCAAAGGAAAGCTCTAGGATGCAAGCCTAACATGGCTAAAGATAGGGACAATATCAGGACTGAACTGGAAGCAAGCAGACACCTGTGCAAGGCAGAACCCGTGAAGTTGTGAGTGCCTTCAAAGCTAAGTCAAAGTACCTTGGGGCGTAAGAAGGGAAGGAGCAGGAGAAGGAATGAATGGGTAGGTTTATGGAATTTGTAAGTCTGGGGACAGAGCATCAGGAATAGCTGGGTTCTGGCACTCAGTTGATACCATCAGAGTTTGAACCTTTTCCTTTCAGTGCTGTTTCCTTTTGAGTTTCACGAAGGCTTCCTGATGACAGCTGTAGTTTTATCTAGAAGCTCAGGAATTCTATTAGAGAGAGGCTCTTTTCCTTTCTAATCATTGGTGGTACTATCAGGTAAGCATTGGATTGCTAACTGCAAGGTTGGCAGTGCTACCCTACCAGCTACCTCAGAGGGAAAAAGATGGAACTTTCTGCTCACATAAATATTTACAGTCTGAGAAACCCCACAGGGGCCTTCTATGATTCAAAATGGACTCATTAGCAATGGGGTAATTGTTTCTGGGGCATTTTTAGGGTTAGATATCATTAACCTAGCATGATTCACATACTGAGTCTGACCCAGTCCCTTTGGACAGAGGAAAGTCATGCCCTGACTAGGCAGGCCTGGAGCTGGCAGATTGGAACAATGCCAGCAGAAGCATGGAGATGGAGCATGGTGGAAGAGTGATCCCAAAGATACAAGCCATGTGCTGAGAGTGGAAGAAGGGCAAATGAATGCTGCATTAATTAACCAGTTATTGACAAAATGAGGTTGCATAACAAATTGCTCCAAAACCCAGCAGTTCAACAAACACCCCAACCCCTTCCCTCCCACACACACAGTTCTTAAAATTCAGCATCAGGGAGATTAACTGGAACTGTGAACTTGGCACTTCAGGGCTTGGAAGAGATGACAGTGCATGTAAAGGCCTTGGGGCAGGAGAGATCTTGGTGTGACTGAAAGCCCAGAAGAAGACTAATTTGGGGGAGGTGAGATAATAGGATGGAGTTTTCAGTGAGCATTTCCTTGAGAGCCTTCAAGCAAAGGCGATTTTTCTATATTCATGTTTTAGAAGTAGATCTCCACCCATTGGGTAAAGCTTTGGGTAATGGATTGGTGTCGGTATGCAGGGAAAAAATAAATGGGCTTGTTATGGACTAGGAGCCTGTGGTAGTCACCTAATCTTGTGTCGAGTTAAGGATTAGGAGTGTAGGCGTGGAGTCTAGGCTGCCAATCTGGAGATAGTCAGTGAGATTTTTATGGGGGCATAGCCTTCTCCTGAGAACTCTGAGAAATCTGGTACTTCCTCCTTGGAGGTGGAAGACACCTCTCTCTCTCTCTCTCTTCTCTCTCTCTCTCTCTCTCTCTCTCTCTCTCTCTCTCTCTCTCTCTCTCTCTCTCTCTCTCTCTCTCTGCTACTCGTTGGGAGACATCACAGAAGGCAAGCCAAATGGATGCGACCAGACCTCTGAAGCCAAAGAAGCCTCAGAGAGATCGCTGCCAGCACTGAGATGCTTACAATGCCACTGGATCCACAAGACTTTCCACCCATTGGCCTGTGATTATCCTGCATTCAGCATCACTGCACAGGTTTTATGGGTCTGAAAAGGAATTTATAGATTGGTATCAGACATATGGGCTAATATCAGACTTATGGATTTGATCTGCACTGGGCTGGGACGTTTGCTTAATGTACAATTACTGATTGATATAAAACTCTCTCTCTGGACTTATAAGGTAGAATTAGACCAGAACATGTACTCTGGTACAGACAGGAGCTGGAAACACAGGGAATCCACGACAGATGATCCCTTCAGGACCAGTGGGGAGAGTGGCAATACCAGGAGGGTGGAGGGAAGGTGGGGTAGAAAGAGTGAACCAATTACAAGGATCTACATAAAACCTCTGCCCTGGGGGACGGACAACAGAAAAGTGGGGGAAGTGAGATGTTTGACGTGTAAGATATGCCAAAATAATTTATATATTATCAAGGATTTATGAGGGAGGGGGAGGAGGATGGAAGTGGGGAAATGAGGAGCTGATACCAAGGGCTCAAGTAGAAAGCAAATATTTTGAGAAGGATGAGGGCAACACATGTACAAATGCACTTGACACACAATGGGTGGATGGATGGATGGATGGATGGATGGATGGATGGATGGATGGATGGATGGAATGACTGTGATAAGAATTGTATGAGCCCCCAATAAAATTATCAAGGGTTCATAAGGAGGGGGGAGTGGGGAGGGAGGAGAAAAATGAGGAGCAGGTGCCAGGGGCTTATGTGGAGGGCAAATGTTTTGACAATGATGAGGGCAATGAATGTATAAATGTGCTTTATAATGGATGGATGGATGGATTGTGATAAGAGTTGTATGAATCCCTAATATAATGATTAAATAATAGGGAAATGATTTTTAAAAACCACCAACTCTCTCTCATACACATGAGTCTCCCTCGATTTTCTCTAGCATACCCAGACTAATACACAGTTCGCCCCTGTCCTATAGGGCGTCTATGAGTTGGCATGGACTTGAGGGCAGTGGGTTTGTTAGGGCTTTGGAGTTCAGCAGGCCTTTGTTGGTGTGTTTGAGTCTATTTTTGTAGCTGTTGTGTGCAGGTCAGTGGCTCATCTTCCAGCACTCTATAGGACCATATTTTGTTGTGACCCATAAGGCTTTCATTTGTTAATATTTGGAAGTAGATCACCAGGTTTTTCTTCCTAGTCTGCCTTAGGCTAGAGCAGTGGTTCTCAATCTGTGGGTTGTGACCCCTTTTGGGGTCCAGCGACCTTTTAACACGAGTCACCTGATTCATGGCAGTAGCAAAATTACAGTTATGAAGTAGCAAGGAAAATGATTTTATGGTTGGGGGTCACCACAACATGAGGAATTGTATTAAAGTAAGGTTGAGCACCACAGGGCTCGAGGTTCCACTGAAGCCTGCCCATCATTGCTGACCCTTCTGGGGTTTGTCATATCGGTGGCACGGCTTCCAATTTCACAGCAACACTCTAGCTACCACTGCACCACGAACTGATAGACAGGTGGTGGACTGTTCTTAAAAGCCACCTGAGTTACGATGCTTTGTTTTGACAGCCCTGGAAAATGGATACAGAATCTAGTTTCATAGTCAATGCAAGACACACCTTGGGGCCGTAGGGATGGCATGAAGTGAATAGATTCAAAGTATATTTTAGGGAGAGGAAGGTTGACAGTTAATGCCTGGGGGGGTGTGCAAGAAGGAAGGAAGCAGAGACACCATTGATATTAAGTGCCTGAGTTACGACAGGAATTTCCAGGGAAGCTGGTGAGTCATGATGGGAGAATTTCACACTCCCCTGGGACAGGGGGAGCATTGATTAGTTTATATGTCTGCGCATCTTCTCAGACAATAGAGGCTTTGTCATCCTCAAATGAAGCATGCAGTTGGAGCTCAGAGAAGGCATGCAGTGCAAATGAAGACTGGGTTGGTTGAGATGGGTGGACCAGGGCCACTAGTCAATTCTGAGGAGCTTCAGCAAACCTGCCCAGTGTCTCTTGGAGAGTGGGCATGTCTCATAGCCACAAAGGGCCTTTTAATGTTTTACCTCCCACTGCAGCAGCGTGAGGCTCTATCAGCTCATCCTGGAAAGGAAACATACTACCTGCCATCAGGTTCATTTCTTCAAAAAGGATTGAAGAATACAAATGAAAGACTACAATTTGAAGGGGTCTTAGGCAGACTATCAGGCTCATTAAAGCTTCATTTATTAAAACTTCATTATTCAGAGACATTCTCCCAGTAGGATGTATGCTGGGGTGGGGGTGGGCATGAGGAGGAAGGCTTGGAGCAGGGTAGGGGAACAACCCCACACCCCCAAAAAATACCTTCCCACGAAGCATTTCCAGTGGGCACAGATTAGATAGAAGTTTCATCCTCTGGTCACTTGATGTTTGTCCCTCTCTTTTATCTGAATGCTCTTTCCACATTGCTCAGATGAAGCATCAAATTTATATTAAAATGCAAGTTAGGAAGCATCATCCCCAACCAACCCTGTTCATCAAAATGGTAGTGCTCTCGCCGGGTACCCTGAGTTCAGTTTGTCAACTAGTTGAAGCAGTTGAGCTGGGGCTCTGTGAGGCCCAGGAGCATGAGTTCATTAATATCCGACCCATAATGCCTTGCTGTGTTTGTGCCAACAAACACCTGTCACTCCTTACCTAAGGATTTACTCACTCCTTGAAACAGGCATTTATTTACACACAGTTTGACCTCATGATGGTGTTCAGCAGATGTGGATCTTACTTATTTGCATTGTTCTGTGACAGTTGCAAAATTCGTTAGTAGCTCAGGGATCAATCCTCTGTGGACTGCCCTGAAGCTAGATGAAGCAAGCGGGTTCTTGCTGATTCATCCTCCCTCCTTAGGATTGCTTGCTAGTCAGAATAACATAGTGCCCATTAAAGAAACTGCCTGTATCAGTTTAAATTTGTGACATGGGGGGGAGGGAGGGTCATGATCACAAGTGACAGAAACTGACGCTTGACTAACTTAGGGGAAAAGGCCTAATGGTGGATAAATGGTGGGAAGACAAGAACATGTGGCAAATGCCTGGGCAATCTCAGGGCTGTGAAGCAGGTACTGGCGAAACACTCCTCCTGAGGCCAAAGCGTGCCCTCTGTAGTACATTAAATCACATTCACACACACCCATTCATGTTCACATGGAACCTGAGGCTATGGCCTTACTTGGAGAGGAGGTCTTGGCAGATGTGCTTAGTTAAGGTTTTCAAGAGCTCCATCTTTCTGGGTTTAGATTTCAGATGGATGCTACATGCACTGATTGGTGTGTTCTTATAAGAAGAGGACTGGGCACACAGAGACCCCGTGTGAAGACACTGGCAGAGATTGGATCAGTGCATCTACAAGCCAAGAAATATCAAGGATTAGCAGCAGTGACCAGAAGCAGAGAGAGGCTACTTTGATTCTCCTTCAGAGCTCTCAGAAGGAATGAATCTTGCCCACACCTTAATTTTAACCCTTGGCCCTTCAGAAAAGTGAGAGAACAAATGCCTGCTGTTTAAGTCACTCGATTGGTAGCCATTTGTTATAGCTACCCAAAAGAACCATTATGGATTGATCTGTAGTCCCCTCAAAATATGTGAGAAATTTGAACCTTGGTGGACATGATCCTGTTTGAAAAGAATGGAGTTCTTTTGTAATATAAATGAGGCCCTATGGCCACTGGAGATCCCCTCATTGAGGGGTTTAGAAGAGGAGATGGGTCAGTCAGGGTGCGAGGTAGTACCGATGAAGAACACAGCTTTCCCCCAGATCCTGGATGCTTCCTGCCCCCAACTACCATGATCCAAATTCTACCTTGCAGGGCTGGATATGGCAGAGGTTGTACACTGGTGCATACGGGGGCGGGAGGCACAGGGAATCCAGGGTGGATGATACCTTCAGGACCAAAGGTTGAGGGGCGATGCTGGGAGAGTGGAGGGTGAGTGGGTTGGAAAGGGGGAACTGATTACGAGGATCCACATGTGACCTCCTCCCTGGGAGATTGACAGCAGAGAAGGGGGGGAAGGAAGACTCGGGATAGGGCAAGATATGACAAAATAACAATGTATAAATTACCAAGGGTACATGAGGGAGGGGGAAGCAGGGAGCGAGAGGAAAAAAAAGGAGAACTGATGCAAAGGGCTTAAGTGGAGAGCAAATGCTTTGAGAAGGATTGGGGCAGGGAATGTGCGGATGTGCATTATACAGTTGATGTATGTATATGTATGAATTGTGATAAGAGTTGTATGAGCCCCTAATAAAATGTAAAAAAAAGAAAATGATTAGGGCAAAGAATGTACAGATGTGCTTTATACAATTGGTGTATGTATATGTATGGATTGTGATAAGAGTTGTATGAGTCCCTAATAAAATGTTAAAAAAAATGAGGCCATATGAGAATAGGCTTGAGCTTAAACCTAAACACTTCTGAGTTAAAGGCCAGGATAGACCCAGTAACACACAGTACGGGGAGAAAAATAGCGAGGAATGCCAAGGAACTTTCTGGTATCCACAAAGAAGGACCCTGACCTAGAGTCGCACCCCAAATTTGAACCTGTAAGCTCCAAAGCAGGGGGAAAAGTGTTTTAAGGCTACTGACTTGTTGGATAATTTTTGGTTAAGGAGATTAAGACAAGAACTTAAGACATCCTCCAATCCTTCCTCTGGCTTCGTTCCATTTTTCTCACATTCAAGAGTCCTCCCAGAGGATTCAGTCAGGTGGTGGTTGTTGTTGTTGTTCAGTGTCATAGGGAGGGTTTGGATTCATTGTGACCATACATACAACATAATCATACACTACCCGGTCCTGTACCATTCTCACAGTTGTTCTTAAGTTTGAGCCCATTGTTGCAGCCACTGTGTCAATCCCTTTTGTTGAGGGCCTTCCTCTTTTTCATTGCCCCTCTACTTTCCAGAACACGATGTTCTGCTCCAGGGACTGATCTCTCCGGACAACATGTCAAAGTTAAGGCGAAGTCTCATTATCCTTGCCATGAGGAACATTCTGGCTGTACTTCATCCAAGTTAGATGGGTTTGTTCTTTTGGCAGTCCATGGTACATTCATTACTCTTTTACATCACTAATAATCAAATATATCTATTCTTCTTTGGTCTTCCTTATTCAGTGTTCAACTTTCACATGAATATGAGACAGTTGAAAATACCATGGCCTGGGTCAACCCGCCCCAGTCCTCAAAGTAATCTCTTGCTTTTCAACACTTTAAAGAGGTCTCATGTAGCAGATTTGACTAGGGAAATGTGTCATTTGTTCTCTTCTCTGCTGCTTCCATGAGAATTGATTGTGGATTCAAGCAAGACAAAATCCTTGACAATTTCGATCTTTCCTCCATTTATCATGATGTTATCAATAGGTCCAGTTGTGAGGGTCTGGGCTTTCTTTACATTGAGTCATAATCCAAACTGAAGGCTTTAATCCTTCATCTTCAACAGCAAGTGAATCAAGTCCTTCTCATTTTCAGCAAAATTGTGTCATCTGTATAATGCAGGTTGTTAATAAGCCTTCCTCCAACCTGATGCTCCATCAGGCACTGCCCCTTAATGAGTTTAGGTCATGAAGGATAGTCCTCCATAGGCACATTGATTATTACACTACCCCCCTCACATAATAAATTCAGAGAGAGAAAATTTCCCCAAAGCAATGGAAAGCTTACTAGAGAAGTGGAGGGTGCTCAAAGCCAAAGGTGACACAAAATGGAAGTCAATACTAGTTTTCAATACTTGCAGTTACCTAATAGTTCACTGCACTATCTACGAAAAGGTGAGGAGAACTGGGGCAATTCCATTAAAAAAAGACAATGCAGGGTATATAAGTCCGTCATTCCTTTGGAGAAGAAAAACACATAGTTGGGTTGTAGAGCTTTGTTTGCTAATCAACCGAATGTAGTTGTAAGGCAGGGGTGTGTGTGCACGCATGTGTGTGCGTGTGTGTGTGTGTGTGTGTGTGTGTGTGTGTTGAAGGGAAGGGCTTGCCATTCTATTTCATAGCCAGGAGAAAGATGAGCCTCTTCCCATATCTTTTGCTCTGTGGCAAGTAACTGATCTACAAGGAACTTTTATTTGACAAGGACATTGCCGAGAAAAAAAACGGGGAGCTTGTGTTCATCTCTGCTGAGAGGTGGAGTCAAAGAGATGGGCTTTATGACAGACACCCTGATCGTGCAACCAAACTATGAAATGGCCTCATACATTCAACACACATTTGCTGCACCTCCCCAGTGTGCTGCTCACATATTACCAGGCAGAGTGTTTTATGGGCAGCATTTTAGAGTTAGGCAGGCAGAGGGAGTATCTTTGTGGGTGTTGCCTTTACCAGTCCTTGGATTGTTCTGGGACAGGCATGTCTTTTTCCTCTAAAGTAACTGATCGCGTGTAAAGAAGGAGTATGTATATACTCAGTAAGACGGGTTAAACCAAACCCAACCTATGACAATCATCTCAATTGGAACACATAGCGACCCTATACAAATACCCGTAGGGTTTGCAAGTTTGTAACTCTTTTGGGGGGTCAACTACCATATCCTTCTCTTGCAGAACCACTACAGAGTTGACCGTTGTGTTAGCAGCTGAATGCTTAATCACTGTGCCCATTTTGTTTGCTGAGCCGCCCTCAAAACACTGAACAGGTTTTCTGGGTACCAAGTATGTCCACTTCTATGTCTGACATAGGGTGTTTGCTGAGCCGCCCTCAAATCACTGAACAGGTTTTCTGGGTACCAAGTATGTCCACTTCTATATCTGGCATAGGGTGTTTTCTCCAAGTTGATAGGAGGTGCAAATCAGTTACTAGGGGTTTGGCAGAGTCAGTATGGAAACTGGGAGGGTGTGTGAAATTTGAACCAGAGTAGAACAATTCCAAGACACTTCCTAGGGATTCCTGGCATATAATATGCAAATGATAGTCAAGATATATAACTGTGTCTCTGTTCTTGGTTCTGTCAGTACCTGGTGTGGCCACAAAGGAGAAACCTGTTCTCCTGCTATTTTGAGCATCTAGTGTGAATGACAGGAGATAAGTCACATGCTAATGAACCCTGGTGGTGTAGTAGTTAAGCACCATGGTGCCCGGCTATCAAAGGATATAGCGTCTGGGGTCTTAAAGACTGGAAGATAAACAGGGGACCATCTAGCTAAGAAACAACAAAGCCCACATAGAAAAAGCACACCAGCCTACCCCAACATGATCGCTGAAGACAAAGCGGGTGCATAAGCACATGCGAGCATGTTTTCGTGATGTGCAATCACCCTTTACAAGCAACTCTCTTATACATACGAGTTTCTGTGGATTTGTTTCTCGAATGCACCCAGACTAACATAAGCAGCGTGGAACGCATTTAAGAAGCCTAGACAAGGGCAGGGAAGGATATTCGGAGGGACTGGATCCAGAATTAGAGAGGAAGGAGCCCTGGTGGCAAAACGGGCTGCTAGCTCCCTGTCCCAAGGGGGACAATGAGACTACTGGCTCCCATGAAGATTTACAGTCTTGAAAACTCCATATAGGGTCACTGTGGTTGGAATCTACAGGAAGGCAGTGACCTTTTGGTATTGAAGGTGGAAGCCACCAATGACTTCCTGCCATTGAGCCAAGGAGCCTCCGGAGAGTGTGTGAATTTCGGGAATGTAGTGAACAACCTCTGCACATCTGCTTTTCGTGCTGCCCAAGTCATGCCCTTGGCCTTTGCTTAAACATATTCATCCAGAAGTGAACCATCACAGCTGCTCCCTCGGAAGCTGGGGGCTGAGCTCTCTGGTTCCACTCTGTCAGCATTTCTGGTACGGGTACCTCCCCTCTGCCCCGGCACAGGCAATGTGCTTTTGGAAGCAATGCTCCCTGGGTAGTGGGTGTGATTTGCCTCCTCTGGCCTAACATGATGAATGCTGAGAGGGGGTGGATCCTAGGGGGTTAAACTCTCTGAACTTTACCTAGCCCAGGGGAAAACTTATTATTTAAAGTAAGTTTTAGACAGAATCTTTAGAAAGATAAATTGTTAACTTTATGTACACAATTACTCCCCAACACATAGGCTCAACCTCATAGGCTGTGGATGACCTTGAGCTGGTGCTCAGTCACAATGGGTTTCTATCAGGATTGAGAGTTCAGCTCTCTCAACTCTCCAACTGGTTATTAGCACCATAGTCGCGTTTCTATTTATGTAATTACTTTGTTTTAAGGGGGAAAAGACTCCCAATTCAACTATATTTTATTAGGAACTCCTTTGCTAAGTTTTACACAAGAAAAAGGCACACACTGCTGTTCTGGATGAAGGAGAGCATCCGCATAAGGCCAAAATGGTGTCGGAAGGACCCACAGCCAGTGACTTAAATAAAATGACACCCATTCTGTCCTGCTTACTCTGACTCATAATGACTCTGTGTAGGGATCCTGAAGTTGCTACCTTTACAGGAAGCAATAACCTCATCTTTCTCCTGTGGAATGACTAGTGGCTTTGAACCAGCGACCTTGCTCTTAATAGTCCAACACTATCCAGCATTACCACCTGGGCTCCTGAAAATTTAAACAAAACATAGAATACAAACAACTTTGTCACAAAATTGTGACTGAAGACAGATCAAATCATGGAGTTTCAGGAGGGCCTGTGAGAGCATGAGCGGGACCTTCATTGGGATGTGCACACTACCGTATATCGTTGAGTCTGGCCCGGGGAGTGGACGCAAGCACACTGCCTGAGGGACAAGCTTTCCACTGCCAGTCAGCAGTAGGAAAGAACTCAATGGCGGCTGAATCTGTGGCCCCTCAAAATGGATGTAGGGTCTCCACATAGACTCTCACTGTGAGCCACAGCCTATTGCTCAAAATTTAAGCTCAAGTAAGACTTAAACGCCAAACATTCTGTTTCCTTAAAATAGGGTACTGCCAGGATCAGCTAGAAGTCTGCATGACCTATCAGATCTCAACGCCGATCTCAAATCACTTCACATGATCCCTTCTACCAGTCATGTCAAGGACAACTAGAGGTCTGCATGAGCGAGCCCAAATCGCCTCCTCACTTACCCATTCCAGAGGCTGTGCCTGTATAATCTATCGACTAACACATTCCCATATGCCGTGGTTATGAAACCAACCATCATGCTGGAATAAGGACCAATCACGATGCAAGGGTCAGGGTCAATGGGAAAGCAAAATAGTGACTGTGGTGAGCCAAGAGGGGTCCCTTCACTCAATCCCTAAACCTGATCTAATGTCACTAGACTGGGGTCTTCTTCACATCTCAAGGGCACCCGATTCATGATTGAAGTGAATTGTGCTTATTCAATCTTTGTTCTGCTTGCTGTCCTGCTGTGCTGCATCCTCTTCTTGCTTTTTTGTGCATGGCTCCCTCTGTTGTGGTGACAAATGGCCTGAGAGGGATTTGATATAGGGAGAAAGCCCACCCACATCAACTGTCACCAGAACCAGACACTAAGTCCATTTCTCTCACCTCACAGAACTATGCACACCAGACACTGGTAGGGCTGCCTGGGAGGGGAACACTTAGTGCAGTGGTTCTCAACTTGTGGGTTGCGACCCCTTTGGGAGTCATATGACCCTTTCACAGGGCTCACCCAATTCATAACTGTAGCAAAATTACAGTGATGAAGTAGCAAAAAATCATTTAATGGTTGGGGGAGGGGGGCATCACCACAACAAGAGGACCTGTATTAGGAAGGTTGAGAACCACTGCCAGAGTCTGTTTAGGACTTTGCTGCCCTCAAGGTCATCAGACATTCCTGAAGGCAGAGCCACTGCTGGAAGCCCATCTGGGAAATGGCCTGAAGACAGGTCCAAACCAAATGCACCCTCACCCTCCTAGATCCTAATCATAGGAGGCATAGAAATGCTCCCTGCCACTTCATAGACTGTAAGTCCATGGGAGCAGAAAGCCTCCTTTTTCTCCCTTTGAGTGGTGGCTGGTGAGTTCAAACTGCTCACTTTCTGGCTAACATAACCCAGAGACCAGCTCCCCCTGAGCTCAGTTTGGTTTGCCGCACAGCCTTAGGTTTAGGGAGCCCCTGGCCTGGGGCACCACAGCCCTTAGGCTTAGGGAGCCCCACGCCTGGGGCGCCCCAGCCCTTAGGCTTAGGGAGCCCCGGGCCTGGGGCGCCACAGCCCTTACGCTTAGGGAGCCCCAGGCCTGGGGCTCCCCAGCCCTTAAGCGTAGGGAGCCCCAGGCCTGGGGTGCCCCAGCCCTTAGGCTTCGGGATCCCCAGGCCTTGGGCGCCCCAGCCCTTAGGCTTTGGGAGCCCCAGGACAGGGACGAACCAGCCCTTAGACTTTGGGAGCCCCAGGCCTGGGGCGTCGCAGCCCTTAGGCTTAGGGAGCCCCAGACCTGGGGCGCCCCAGCCCTGGGTCGCCCCAGCCTTTAGCCTTAGGGAGCCCTAGGCCTGGGGCGCCCAGCCCTTAGGCTTAGTTAGCCCCAGTCCAGGGGCGCCCCAGCCCTTAGGCTTTGGGAGGCCCAAGCCTAGGGTGCCCCAGCCCTTAGGCTTAGGGAGCCTCAGGCATGGGGCGCCCCAGCCCTAAGGCTTAGGGAGCCCCTGGCATGGGGTACCCCATCCCTTAGGCTGTGGGAGCCCAAGGCCTGGGGCGCCGCAGCCCTTAGGCTTAGGGTGCCCCAGGTCTGGGACGCCTCAGCCCTTGGGCTTTGGGAGCCCCTGGCCTGGGGCGCCCCAGCCCTTAGGCTTTGGGAGCCCCAGGCCTGGTGAGCCCCAGCTCTTAGATTAGGGAGCCCCTATCATGGGGCACCCCAGCCCTTAGGCTTAGGGAGCCACAGGCCTGGTGCGCCCCAGCAAATAGGCTTAGGGAGCCCCAGGCCTGGGTCGCCCCAGCCCTTAGGCTTAGAGAGCCCCAGACATGCGTCCCCCAGCAATTAGGCTTAGGGAGCACCAGGCCTGTGGCGCCCCAGCCCTTGGGCTTAGAGAGTCCCAGGCCTGGGGTGCCCCAGCCCTTAGGCTTTGGGAGCCCCAGGCCTGGGGCGCCGCAGCCCTTGGGCTTTGAGAGACCCAGGCCTGGGGCCCCGTAGCCCTAAAGCTTAGGGACCCCCACACCTGGGGCGCACCAGCCCTGGGTCGCCCCAGCACTTAGCATTAGGGAGCCCCAGGCCTGGGGCACCCAGCCCTTAGGCTAAGTTACCCCAGTCCTGGGGCACCCCAGCCCTTAGGCTTTGGGAGCCCCAGGCCTTGGGCGCCCCAGCCCTTAGGCTTAGGGAGCCTCAGGCCTGGGGCGCCCCAGCCCTAAGGCTTAGTGAGCCCCTGGCATGGGGCACCACAGCCCTTAGGCTGTGGGAGCCCAAGGCTTGGGGCGCCCCAGCCCTTAGGCTTAGGGAGCCCCAGGCCTGGGGCGCCCCAGCCCTTATGCTTTGGAGCCCCAGGGCTGGGGCATCCCAGCCCTTAGGTTTTGGGAGCCTGATGCCGTGGCGCCCAAGCCCTTAGGCTTTTGGAGCACCAGGACTGGGACGCCCCAGCCCATAGGTTTTGGGAGCCCCAGGCCTGGGGCGCCCCAACCCTTAGGTTTGGGAGCCTGAGGCCGGGTCGCCCCAGACCTTAGTCTTCGGGAGCCCCCAGCCTGGTGCGCCTCAGCCCTTAGGCTTTGGGAGCCCCAGGCATGGGACGCCCCAGCCCATAGGTTTTGGGAGCCCCAGGCCTGTGGCGCCCCAGCCCTTAGGCTTTGGAACCCCAGGCATGGGGCGCACCAGCCCTTAGGCTTTGGGAGCCCGAGGCCTGGGGCGCCCCAGCCCTTAAGCTTAGGGAGCCCCAGGCCTGGGACGCCACAGCCCTTAGGCTAAGGGAGCCCCAGGCCTGGGGCGCCCCAACCCTTAGGCTTTGGGAGCCCCAGACCTGGGGCGCCCAAGCCCTTAGGCTTTGGGAGCGCCAGGCCTTGAGCGCCCCCACACTTAGGCTTAGGGAGCCCTCGGCCTGAGGCTCCCCACACCTTAAGCTTAGGGAGCCCCAGGCCTGAGGCGCCCCATTCCTTAGGCTTTGGGAGCCCCAGGCCTGGGGCGCCCCAGCCCTTAGGCTTAGAGAGCCTCAAGCCTGCGTCGCCCCACCCTAAGGCTTAGGGAGCCCCAGGCCTGGGGCGCCCCATCCCTTAGGCTTTTGGAACCCCAGGCTTGGGGCGCCCCAGCCCTTTAGCTTAGGGAGCCCCAGGCCTTTTGAGCCCCAGCTCTTTAACTTAGGGAGCCCCTGGCCAGGGACGCCACAATACTTAGGCTTAGGGAGCCCCAGGCCTGGGTCGCCCCAGCCTTTAGCCTTAGGGAGCCCTAGGCCTGGGGCGCCCAGCCCTTAGGCTTAGTTAGCCCCAGTCCAGGGGCGCCCCAGCCCTTAGGCTTTGGGAGGCCCAAGCCTAGGGTGCCCCAGCCCTTAGGCTTAGGGAGCCTCAGGCATGGGGCGCCCCAGCCCTAAGGCTTAGGGAGCCCCTGGCATGGGGTACCCCATCCCTTAGGCTGTGGGAGCCCAAGGCCTGGGGCGCCGCAGCCCTTAGGCTTAGGGTGCCCCAGGTCTGGGACGCCTCAGCCCTTGGGCTTTGGGAGCCCCTGGCCCGGGGCGCCCCAGCCCTTAGGCTTTGGGAGCCCCAGGCCTGGTGAGCCCCAGCTCTTAGATTAGGGAGCCCCTATCATGGGGCACCCCAGCCCTTAGGCTTAGGGAGCCACAGGCCTGGTGCGCCCCAGCAAATAGGCTTAGGGAGCCCCAGGCCTGGGGTGCCCCAGCACTTAGGCTTCGGGATCCCCAGGCCTTGGGCGCCCCAGCCCTTAGGCTTTGGGAGCCCCAGGACAGGGACGAACCAGCCCTTAGGCTTTGGGAGCCCCAGGCCTGGGGCGTCGCAGCCCTTAGGCTTAGGGAGCCCCAGACCTGGGGCGCCCCAGCCCTGGGTCGCCCCAGCCTTTAGCCTTAGGGAGCCCTAGGCCTGGGGCGCCCAGCCCTTAGGCTTAGTTAGCCCCAGTCCAGGGGCGCCCCAGCCCTTAGGCTTTGGGAGGCCCAAGCCTAGGGTGCCCCAGCCCTTAGGCTTAGGGAGCCTCAGGCATGGGGCGCCCCAGCCCTAAGGCTTAGGGAGCCCCTGGCATGGGGTACCCCATCCCTTAGGCTGTGGGAGCCCAAGGCCTGGGGCGCCGCAGCCCTTAGGCTTAGGGTGCCCCAGGTCTGGGACGCCTCAGCCCTTGGGCTTTGGGAGCCCCTGGCCTGGGGCGCCCCAGCCCTTAGGCTTTGGGAGCCCCAGGCCTGGTGAGCCCCAGCTCTTAGATTAGGGAGCCCCTATCATGGGGCACCCCAGCCCTTAGGCTTAGGGAGCCACAGGCCTGGTGCGCCCCAGCAAATAGGCTTAGGGAGCCCCAGGCCTGGGGTGCCCCAGCCCTTAGGCTTAGAGAGCCCCAGACATGCGGCCCCCAGCAATTAGGCTTAGGGAGCACCAGGCCTGTGGCGCCCCAGCCCTTGGGCTTAGAGAGTCCCAGGCCTGGGGTGCCCCAGCCCTTAGGCTTTGGGAGCCCCAGGCCTGGGGCGCCGCAGCCCTTGGGCTTTGAGAGACCCAGGCCTGGGGCCCCGTAGCCCTAAAGCTTAGGGACCCCCACACCTGGGGCGCACCAGCCCTGGGTCGCCCCAGCACTTAGCATTAGGGAGCCCCAGGCCTGGGGCACCCAGCCCTTAGGCTTAGGGAGCCCCAGGCCTGGGGCGCCCCAGCCCTTACGCTTTGGAGCCCCAGGGCTGGGGCATCCCAGCCCTTAGGTTTTGGGAGCCTGATGCCGTGGCGCCCAAGCCCTTAGGCTTTTGGAGCACCAGGACTGGGACGCCCAAGCCCATAGGTTTTGGGAGCCCCAGGCCTGGGGCGCCCCAACCCTTAGGTTTGGGAGCCTGAGGCCGGGTCGCCCCAGACCTTAGTCTTCGGGAGCCCCCAGCCTGGTGCGCCTCAACCCTTAGGCTTTGGGAGCCCCAGGCATGGGACGCCCCAGCCCATAGGTTTTGGGAGCCCCAGGCCTGTGGCGCCCCAGCCCTTAGGCTTTGGAACCCCAGGCATGGGGCGCACCAGCCCTTAGGCTTTGGGAGCCCGAGGCCTGGAGCGCCCCCACACTTAGGCTTAGGGAGCCCTCGGCCTGAGGCTCTCCACACCTTAAGCTTAGGGAGCCCCAGGCCTGAGGCTCCCCATTCCTTAGGCTTTGGGAGCCCCAGGCCTGGGGCGCCCCAGCCTTTAGGCTTAGGGAGCCTCAAGCCTGCGTCGCCCCACCCTAAGGCTTAGGGAGCCCCAGGCCTGGGGTGCCCCAGCCCTTAGGCTTCGGGATCCCCAGGCCTTGGGCGCCCCAGCCCTTAGGCTTTGGGAGCCCCAGGACTGGGGCGCCCCAGCCCGTAGGCTTTGGGAGCCCCAGGCCTGGGGCGACGCAGCCCTTAGGCTTAGGGAGCCCCAGACCTGGGGCGCCCCAGCCCGGGTTGCCCCAGCCTTTAGCCTTAGGGAGCCCTAGGCCTGGGGCGCCCAGCCCTTAGACTTAGTTAGCCCCTGTCCAGGGGCGGCCCAGCCCTTAGGCTTTGGGAGCCCCAAGCCTAGGGTGCCCCAGCCCTTAGGCTTAGGGAGCCTCAGGCATGGGGCGCCCCAGCCCTAAGGCTTAGGGAGCCCCTGGCATGGGGTACCCCATCCCTTAGGCTGTGGGAGCCCAAGGCCTGGGGCGCCGCAGCCCTTAGGCTTAGGGTGCCCCAGGTCTGGGACGCCTCAGCCCTTGGGCTTTGGGAGCCCCTGGCCTGGGGCGCCCCAGCCCTTAGGCTTTGGGAGCCCCAGGCCTGGTGAGCCCCAGCTCTTAGATTAGGGAGCCCCTATCATGGGGCACCCCAGCCCTTAGGCTTAGGGAGCCACAGGCCTGGTGCGCCCCAGCAAATAGGCTTAGGGAGCCCCAGGCCTGGGGTGCCCCAGCACTTAGGCTTCGGGATCCCCAGGCCTTGGGCGCCCCAGCCCTTAGGCTTTGGGAGCCCCAGGACAGGGACGAACCAGCCCTTAGGCTTTGGGAGCCCCAGGCCTGGGGCGTCGCAGCCCTTAGGCTTAGGGAGCCCCAGACCTGGGGCGCCCCAGCCCTGGGTCGCCCCAGCCTTTAGCCTTAGGGAGCCCTAGGCCTGGGGCGCCCAGCCCTTAGGCTTAGTTAGCCCCAGTCCAGGGGCGCCCCAGCCCTTAGGCTTTGGGAGGCCCAAGCCTAGGGTGCCCCAGCCCTTAGGCTTAGGGAGCCTCAGGCATGGGGCGCCCCAGCCCTAAGGCTTAGGGAGCCCCTGGCATGGGGTACCCCATCCCTTAGGCTGTGGGAGCCCAAGGCCTGGGGCGCCGCAGCCCTTAGGCTTAGGGTGCCCCAGGTCTGGGACGCCTCAGCCCTTGGGCTTTGGGAGCCCCTGGCCTGGGGCGCCCCAGCCCTTAGGCTTTGGGAGCCCCAGGCCTGGTGAGCCCCAGCTCTTAGATTAGGGAGCCCCTATCATGGGGCACCCCAGCCCTTAGGCTTAGGGAGCCACAGGCCTGGTGCGCCCCAGCAAATAGGCTTAGGGAGCCCCAGGCCTGGGGTGCCCCAGCCCTTAGGCTTAGAGAGCCCCAGACATGCGGCCCCCAGCAATTAGGCTTAGGGAGCACCAGGCCTGTGGCGCCCCAGCCCTTGGGCTTAGAGAGTCCCAGGCCTGGGGTGCCCCAGCCCTTAGGCTTTGGGAGCCCCAGGCCTGGGGCGCCGCAGCCCTTGGGCTTTGAGAGACCCAGGCCTGGGGCCCCGTAGCCCTAAAGCTTAGGGACCCCCACACCTGGGGCGCACCAGCCCTGGGTCGCCCCAGCACTTAGCATTAGGGAGCCCCAGGCCTGGGGCACCCAGCCCTTAGGCTTAGGGAGCCCCAGGCCTGGGGCGCCCCAGCCCTTACGCTTTGGAGCCCCAGGGCTGGGGCATCCCAGCCCTTAGGTTTTGGGAGCCTGATGCCGTGGCGCCCAAGCCCTTAGGCTTTTGGAGCACCAGGACTGGGACGCCCAAGCCCATAGGTTTTGGGAGCCCCAGGCCTGGGGCGCCCCAACCCTTAGGTTTGGGAGCCTGAGGCCGGGTCGCCCCAGACCTTAGTCTTCGGGAGCCCCCAGCCTGGTGCGCCTCAACCCTTAGGCTTTGGGAGCCCCAGGCATGGGACGCCCCAGCCCATAGGTTTTGGGAGCCCCAGGCCTGTGGCGCCCCAGCCCTTAGGCTTTGGAACCCCAGGCATGGGGCGCACCAGCCCTTAGGCTTTGGGAGCCCGAGGCCTGGAGCGCCCCCACACTTAGGCTTAGGGAGCCCTCGGCCTGAGGCTCTCCACACCTTAAGCTTAGGGAGCCCCAGGCCTGAGGCTCCCCATTCCTTAGGCTTTGGGAGCCCCAGGCCTGGGGCGCCCCAGCCTTTAGGCTTAGGGAGCCTCAAGCCTGCGTCGCCCCACCCTAAGGCTTAGGGAGCCCCAGGCCTGGGGTGCCCCAGCCCTTAGGCTTCGGGATCCCCAGGCCTTGGGCGCCCCAGCCCTTAGGCTTTGGGAGCCCCAGGACTGGGGCGCCCCAGCCCGTAGGCTTTGGGAGCCCCAGGCCTGGGGCGACGCAGCCCTTAGGCTTAGGGAGCCCCAGACCTGGGGCGCCCCAGCCCGGGTTGCCCCAGGCTTTAGCCTTAGGGAGCCCTAGGCCTGGGGCGCCCAGCCCTTAGACTTAGTTAGCCCCTGTCCAGGGGCGGCCCAGCCCTTAGGCTTTGGGAGCCCCAAGCCTAGGGTGCCCCAGCCCTTAGGCTTAGGGAGCCTCAGGCATGGGGCGCCCCAGCCCTAAGGCTTAGGGAGCCCCTGGCATGGGGTACCCCATCCCTTAGGCTGTGGGAGCCCAAGGCCTGGGGCGCCGCAGCCCTTAGGCTTAGGGTGCCCCAGGTCTGGGACGCCTCAGCCCTTGGGCTTTGGGAGCCCCTGGCCTGGGGCGCCCCAGCCCTTAGGCTTTGGGAGCCCCAGGCCTGGTGAGCCCCAGCTCTTAGATTAGGGAGCCCCTATCATGGGGCACCCCAGCCCTTAGGCTTAGGGAGCCACAGGCCTGGTGCGCCCCAGCAAATAGGCTTAGGGAGCCCCAGGCCTGGGTCTCCCCAGCCCTCAGGCTTAGAGAGCCCCAGACATGTGGCCCCCAGCAATTAGGCTTAGGGAGCACCAGGCCTGTGGCGCCCCAGCCCTTGGGCTTAGAGAGTCCCAGGCTTGGGGTGCCCCAGCCCTTAGGCTTTGGGAGCTTGAGGCCGGGTCACCCCAGACCTTAGTCTTCGGGAGCCCCCAGCCTGGTGCACCTCAGCCCTTAGGCTTTGGGAGCCCCAGGCATGGGACGCCCCAGCCCATAGGTTTTGGGAGCCCCAGGCCTGTGGCGCCCCAGCCCTTAGGCTTTGGAACCCCAGGCATGGGGCGCATCAGCCCTTAGGCTTTGGGAGCCCGAGGCCTGGGGCGCCCCAGCCCTTAAGCTTAGGGAGCCCCAGGCCTGGGACGCCACAGCCCTTAGGCTAAGGGAGCCCCAGGCCTGGGGCGCCCCAACCCTTAGGCTTTGGGAGCCCCAGACCTGGGGC
The DNA here is from genome assembly GCF_050624435.1 of Tenrec ecaudatus. Classification (NCBI taxonomy): domain Eukaryota; kingdom Metazoa; phylum Chordata; class Mammalia; order Afrosoricida; family Tenrecidae; genus Tenrec; species Tenrec ecaudatus. The sequence continues at coordinate 102,822 of NW_027458240.1, forward strand.
GCCCCAGCCCTTAGGCTTTGGGAGCGCCAGGCCTGGGGCGCCCCCACACTTAGGCTTAGGGAGCCCTCGGCCTGAGGCTCCCCACACCTTAAGCTTAGGGAGCCCCAGGCCTGAGGCGCCCCATTCCTTAGGCTTTGGGAGCCCCAGGCCTGGGGCGCCCCAGCCCTTAGGCTTTGGGAGGACCAGGCCTGGGACGCCCCTGACCATAGGTTTTGGGAGCCCCAGACCTGCGGCGCCCCAACCCTTAGGCTTTGGAACCCCAGGCATGGGGCGCCCCAGCCCTTAGGCTTTGGGAGCCCCAGACCTGGCGCGCCCCAGCCCTTAGGCTTTGGGAGCCCCAGACCTGGGGCGCCCCAGCCCTTAGGCTTTGGGAGCCCCAGGCCTGGGGGGCCCCAGCCCTGAGGCTTAGGGAGCGCCAGGCCAGGGTCGCCCCACCCTAAGGCTTAGAGAGCCCCAGACCTGGGGCCCCCCAGCAATTAGGCTTAGGGAGCCCAAGGCCTGGGGCATCCCAGCCTTCAGTATTTGGTATGGCCAGACCTGGGGCGCCCCAGGCATTAGTCTTAGGGAGCCCCAGGCCTGGGTCACCCCAGCCCTTAGGCTTAGGGAGCCCCAGGCCTGGGGCGCCCCAGCCCTTAGGCTTAAGAAGCCCAAGGCCTGGGACGCCCCAGTCCTTAGGCTTTGATAGCTCCAGGTCTGGGGCGCCCCAGCCCTTAGTCTTAGTTAGCCCCAGGCCTGGGGTACCCCAGCCCTTAGGCTTTGGGAGCCCCAGGTCTGGGGCGCCCCAGCCCTAACGCTTAGGGAGCCCCAGACCTGGGGCGCCCTAGCCCTTAGATTTTGGGAGCCCGAGGCCAGGTCGCCCCAGCCCTTAGTCTTTGGGAGCCCCAGACCTGGTGCGCCCCAGCCCTTAGGCTTTGGGAGCCCCAGGCCTTGGGTGCCTCAGCCCTTAGGCTTTGGGAGGCCCAGGACTGGGACGCCCCTGACCATAGATTTTGGGAGCCCCAGGCTGCGGCGCCCCAACCCTTAGGCTTTGGAACCCCTGGCATGGGACGCCCCAGCCCTTAAGCTTTGGGAGGCCCCGGCCTCTTGCACCCAGCCCTTAGACTTAGGGAGAACCAGGCCTGGGACGCCACAGCCCTTATGCTTAGGGAGCCCCAGACCTGGGACGCCCCAGCCCTTAAGCTTAGGGAGCCCCAGGCCTGGGGCGCCCCAGCCCTTAGGATTAGGGAACCCTAGGCCTGGGGCGCCCTAGCCCTTAGGCTTAGGGAGTCCCAGCCCTGGGTCGCGCCAGCCCTTAGGCTTTGGGAGCCCCAGGCCTGAGGCGCCCCAGCCATTAGGCTTTGAGAGCCCCAGGTCTGGGGCGCCCCAGCCCTTAGGCTTAGAGAGCCCCAGACCTGGGGCGCCCTAGAAATTAGGCTTAGGGATCCCCATGCCTGGGGCGTCCTAGCCCTTAGGCTTAGGGTGCCCCAGGCCTGGGACGCCTCAGCCCTTGTGCTTTGGGAGCCCCAGGCCTGGGGCGCCCCAGCATTTAGGCTTTGGGAGCCCCAGGCCTGGTGAGCCCCAGCTCTTAGACTTAGGGAACCCCTGGCCTGAGGCGTCCCAGCACTTAGGCTTTCGGAACCCCAGGCCTGGGGCGCCCCAGCCCTTAGACTTGGAGAGCCCCAGACTTGGTGCACCCCAGCAATTAGGCTTAGGGAGCACTAGGCCTGGGTCGCCCCAGCCCTTAGGCTTATAGAGCCCCAGACATGCGCTGCCCCAGCAATTAGGCTTAGGGAGCACTAGGCCTGAGTGCCCCAGCCCTTACGCTTTGGGAGCCCCAGGCCTGGGGCGCCGCAGCCCTTAGGCTTTGGGAGCCCGAGGCCTGGGGCACCGCAGCCCTTAGGCTTAGGGAGCCCCAGACCTGGGGCGCCACAGCCTTTAGCCTTAGGGAGCCCCAGGCCTGGGGCGCCCAGCCCTTATTCTTAGTTAGCCCCAGTCCTGGGGCGCCCCAGCCCTTATTCATAGTTAGCCCCAGGCCTAGGGCGCCCCAGCCCTTAGGCTTAGGGAGCCTCAGGCCTGGGGTGCCCCAGCACTAAGGCTTAGGGAGCCCCTGGCATGGGGCACCCCAGCCCTTAGGCTTAGGGAGCCCAAGTCCTGGGGCGCCCAAGCCCTTAGGCTTTGGGATCCCCAGACCTGGGGCGCCCCAGCCCTTAGACTTTGGGAGTGACAGGCCTGTGGCGCCCCAGGCCTTAGGCATTGGAACCCCAGTCATGGGGCGCCCCAGCCCTTAGGCTTTGGGAGCCCCAGGCCTGGGGCGCCCCAGCCCTTAGGCTTAGGGAGCCCCAGGCCTGGAGCGCCCCAGCCCTTAGGCTTAGGGAGCCCCAGGCCTGGGGTGCCCCAGCCCTTAGGCTTAGGGAGCCCCAGGCCTGGAGCGCCCCAGCCCTTAGGCTTTAGGAGCGCCAGGCCTGTGGCGCCACAGCCCTTAGGCTTTGGGAGCCCCAGGCAAGGGACGCCCAAGCCATAGGTTTTGGGAGCGCCAGGCCTGGGGCGCCCCCGCCATTAGGCGTAGTGAGCCCCAGGCCTACTGAGCCCCAACTCTTAGGCTTAGGGAGACCCAGGCCTGGGTCGCCCCAGCCCTTAGGCTTAGAAAGCCCCAGATCTGGGGAGCCCCAGCAATTAGGCTTACGGAGCCCCAGGCCTGGGGTGCCCCAGCCCATAGGATTAGGGATGCCCAGGCCTGGGGCGCCCCAACCCTTAGGGTTTGGGAACCCCAGTCCTGGGGGCGCCCCAGTCTTTAGGCTTAGGGAACCCCAGGCCTGTGGCGCTCCAGCCCTTAGGCTTAGGGAGCCCCAGGCCTGGGTCGCCCCTGCCCTTAGGCTTTGGGAGCCCCAGGCCTGGGGCGCCCCAGCTCCTCGGCTTAGGATGCCCCAGGCCTGGGGCACCCCAGCCCGAAGATTTGGAAGCCCCAGGCCTGGTGTGCCCCAGCCCTTAGGCTTTGGGAACCCCAGGCCAGGGCGCCCCCGCCCTTAGGCGTAGGCATTCCCAAGCCTGGTGAGCCCTAGCTCTTAGACATATGTAGCCCCTGGCCCCGGGTGCCCCAGCACTTAGGCTAAGGGAGCCCCATGCCTGGGGCGCCCCAGCACTTAGGCTTAGGGAGCCCCAGGCCTAGGACGCCTCAGCCCTTAGGTTTTGGGAGCCCCAGGCATCAGGCGCCTCAGCCCTTAGGTTTTGGGAGCCCCAGCTCTTAGGATTGGGGAGCCTCAGGCCAGGGTCGCCCCAGCAATTAGGCTTAAGGAGCCCCTGGCCTGGGGCGTACAGCCCTTAGGCTTTGGGAACCCCAGTCCTGGGCCGCCCCAGTCTTAGACTTAGGGAGCCTCAGGCCTGTGTCGCCCCAGCCCTTAGGCTTAGGGAGCCCCAGGCCCGTCGCCCCAGCCCTTAGACTTTGGGAGCCCCAAGCCTGGGGCGCCCCAGCCCTTAGGCTTAGGGAGCCCCAGGACTGAGGCGCCCCAGCATTTAGGCTTTGGGAGCTCCAGGCCTGGGGCGCCCCAGCACTTAGGCTTAGGGATCCCGAGGCCTGAGGCGCCCCAGCCCTTAGGCTTAGGGAGCCCCAGGCCTGGGGCGCCCAATCCCTTAGGCTTTGGGAGCCCCAGGCCTGGGACGCCCCAGCCCTTAGGCTTTGGGAACCCCAGGGCTGGGGCGACGCAGCCCTTAGTCTTTGGGATCTCCTGGCCTGGGGCGCCCCAGCCCTTAAGCTTAGGGAGCCCCATCCTGGGGCGCCCCAGCCCTTAGGCTTAGGGTGCCCCAGGCCCGGGGCGCCACAGCCCTTAGGCTTAGGGAGCCCCAGACCTGGGGCGCCCCAGCCCTTAGACTTAAGGAGCCCCTGGCCTGAGGCGCCCCAGCACTTAGGCTTAGGGAGCCCCAGACCTGGGGCGCCCCAGCCCTTAGGCTTTGAAACCCAAGGCCTGGGGCGCCCCAGCCCTGAGGCTTTGGGAGCGCCAGGCCTGTGGCGCACCAGCCCTTAGGATTTGGGAGCCTCAGGCCTGCGACGCCCCAACCATTAAGCTTTTGGAGCCCCAGGCATCTGCGCCCCAGCCCTTAGTTTTAGGGAGCCCCAGGCCTGGTGAGCCCCAGCTCTTAGACTTAGGAAGCCCCAGGCCAGGGTCGCCCCAGCCCTTAGGCTTATTGAGCCCCAGACCTGGGGCGCCCCAGCCCTTAGGCTTAGGGAACCCCAGGCCTGTGGCGCTCCAGCCCTTAAGCTTAGGGAGCCCCAGGCCTGGGTCGCCCCAGCCCTTAGGCTTTGGGAGCCCCAAGCCTGGGGCGCCCCAGCCCTTAGAATTAGGGATGCCCAGGCCTGGGGCGCCCCAACCCTTAGGCTTTGGAACCCCAGTCCTGGGGCGCCCCAGCCTTTAAGCTTAGGGAACCCCAGGCCTGTGGCGCTCCAGCCCTT